>NC_040077.1:57961980-58264156 GCF_003369695.1 Bos indicus x Bos taurus
TGCCCGTCAAATTCATATGTTGAAATTCTAACCTTCAGGGTGAGGGTATTGGGAAATGAGACCTTGGGAAAAAATTAGGTTAAGATAAGATTGTGAGGGTGGGGCCTTCATACATGGGATTAGTGTCTTTATAATCAGGATAGTTTGTCCTCTCTCTCTGCTATGTGGACATGAGAAGATATAGTGAGATGACTGTCTGTGAACTAGGAAGAGGGTCCTCATCAAACACCAGATATACCTTGATCGTGGACTTGATCTTGGACTTCCCAGCCTCCAGAACTGAGAATCAGATGTTTTGTTGTTTGAGCCACCCAGTCTATGCTATTTTTGTTATTATAACAGCCCAATCTAAGACAGAGCTTTTGTTCCCCTAAGGACAAGATCATCCTCAGGTAAAATCACAACCACATTTCAAAGATCATTCTCCCCTGAGAATATAACAAGGCCCAGTTTATCTCCTAAGGGACTTCATAACACTGTATGTTTTGATGATGTTCTTAAAGATATTATGCCTATAAGTAACATAAAATCAAATGCAAACATTTTCTACGTTAATATTTTCTGTTGTTTTTTAGTAGCTAAATTGTGCCTGACTCTTTTGCAACCCCATGGACTGTAGCCTGCCAGGCACCACTGTCCATGGGATTTTCCATGCTAGAATACTGGAGTAGATTATCATTTCCTTCTCCAGGGGATCTTCTAACCCAGTGATCGAACACACATCTCCTGCATTGGCTGGCGGATTCTTTACCACTAAGCCATTAGAGAAGCCCATTAATATTTTTAGCCTAGAATAAATTCCAAACTAAGAACCTAATACTTAACAACTCCCATTCTCTGATCCCAAACTACTTTTCTAGCACATTCCTTAGTCTCTATGCACAATAAGACCTAAGCTTTCCTTCCTTGTCATGTGTATTTTGGGTCTCAAAAATGCATTCCCTGGTAGAATGACAAACCTTTCCAGGTATGCCTTGGAGTGACAGTGTTTCTAGAATGTGGGAGTTTCAGTGCTAAAATGAAGAGAGGCCCAGATTCAGATCGGATCGGATCAGACGCTCAGTCGTGTCCGACTCTTTGCGACCCCATGAATCTCAGCACGCCAGGCCTCCCTGTCCATCACCAACTCCCGGAGTTCACCCAGATTCACATCCATCGAGTCAGTGATGCCATTCAGCCATCTCATCCTCTGTCGTCCCCTTCTCCTCCTGCCCCCAATTCCTCCCAGCATCAGAGTCTTTTCCAATGAGTCAACTCTTCGCATTGTTAACCTACCTCCAAGGATGATTTTAAATGCCATTTTCATGGTGAGTCTCTTTGTTTCATCATGCAATCTCACTATCATCTTCTATTCTCATCTTATTTTTTTTAATAAATTGGCATTTTATTTTATTTTTTTTATTTTTGGCTATACTGCTGGGCTTATGGGATCTTAGCTCCCTGACTAAAGATCAAAACTGTGCCCCCTGCAGTGAAAAAGCGGAGTCTTATTCATTAGACCGCCAGGGAATTCCCTATCCTCAACTTATAACACAATGTAAACTTTTCCTCTGGTATTCAGTCCTCCTTGTTCTTATCTGAAAACCCTAATGAATTTACTTTACAGGTCTTGTTATTCACACCTTCTGACCATTTTTGTACAGAGATATTTTTAATTTTCTTCTTTCTTTTTTTGGCTAACAATGCTGAGATTCTTGCTAAAAAGCACTGCAAAGATACTTTTAGTTCTTGTTCCAGATGATTGACCAGGTACACATATTTATGTTTTTGCTTTTTCTGTAGACTCACTTAAAAATCACAAAAGACATATCCAGAAGAAAAGCACATCTCCCAAAGCACTGGATAACTGCAGCAGTTTTCAGAAGCATCAGTGGAGCAGAAACACTGAGAAATGTTTGGAAGATAAAGAATAAGTTCGTATGCAAACACAGAAGCTCCACACCTGTGAGAGTAGACCACTGAAAAGCAGAAGAAAAGACTGTGGTCATAGAACAGGTTTTGGAAACAGGGTGGGCCCCACAAAGCCATTGTAGAGTAGTTGATTACCAAAGAGTAGTTAGACTAATTGTAAAAGCATCTAAACCCTTTTTTTTAGCTCTCAGACTAAAGGCAGAGAAAAACTCTTATTCAGACACATCTTCTACATAGAACAGATAAGATGAGCCCTGGGGGTAGGAAAAATAGTTACTCGGTAAGTAGGTATTTCCCAAGAGGAGCTTCCATCTCTTATTTACATTGCCCATCCTTGCATCTTGTATACTTTTCCAATACATCACTTAACATATTAAGTATAGCTATTTTAAATTCCCTGCTTGATAATCCCAATCAACATCTAAGTCTGGTTCTGGTGAAATTTTTGTCTCTTTAGAGAGATTTCTTTTGCTTTTTAACACATCTTATAGTTTTTTTTTTTTTTTTTTTTTGAAAACTGGACATGTTGTATCAGGTAGTTGGAACTGAATTAAATATTCCTTGAGTGTGAGGACTTACATTAATCTTGCTGAGAGGGAAGACTGTTTTAATTTTTTTCAGCTATAGATACCAAAGGTTTCAAGTTCTTCTAGTGTCCTCATTTTGTCTCTCTTACTGTCTTTGGAATTACCTAAGAACTGCTTCTTAAATAGAGTCTGTGCCCTGAAGCTCTTTAAGCTGCAATTCACTGTTCTTACACTGGAGCCCTGCAGGCGTGGTAGTGTGATACTTGTTATCATCTTCTGATTAAATTCCAGTCTTCTGGCGAGTCTGAGTCTCAGTTTCGGGACTATCACAAATGTTTCTCTGGTGATACAGTATTTCCCCCTGCCTCCTACCCCCTTTTTGGACTGCAGATTTACCAACCTACTTCCATGAAGCATTGTCCTTTGTTAACTATTTTCCCCCTAAGTGGATATAGGAAAGTCCGAGTGGGCTGGAGTGAGGAGGAATTGCCTGTCTTCAGCTGAGATAAGGTGTCAGAACTGAGTTTTGTGGATGTCTTTTTAACTGGATGAGAAGTCTGTTACTCTTCTCTTTACCCTGCCAGAGCAATGAGGGTCTTTTCCTCAGATGCTCATAGAAGCATCTTTCTCATAGAAAGAACCTGATAGGGCTCCTGGAAGAAAAACTCATTAAAAAAAAAAAAAAACCGACCTTCTTAAGACCTCAGCTCATAAGAGCTGAATCTCTGAATCAATATCACATTTGCCCACACTCAGCCTCTAGTAAATTCACTGAAATTATCATTTGCATGTTCCCATCAGCTTATGGCTCCAGCAAATTCCAATGCAGGTAAGTAAATGTTTATCCCTCTCTCTCTCCACCCCTCTCTTTCTATCCCTACCTCTCTGAATGTATCCATTTCTCCAGATTTCAGGGTAGCAGATTGCCCTGTGACCTCAGTTCTCACATGAGTCTTGATTTTTCAGTCTGTCTGGCCTTTTTCTTGTTGGAAAAGTAAGACAACAACTCTCAAGCTCTTTATATCAAAGCTAAAGTTAGGACTTCCCTGGTCACACAGTACATAAGAATCTGCCTGATAATTCAGGGGACATGGGTTCCATCCCTGGTCCATGAAAATCCCACAAGGCATAGAGCAACTAGGCCTGTGAGCCACAACTATTGAGCCCATGCTCTAGAACTCACAAACGGCCAACTGCTTTGCCCATGTGCTACAACTACTGAAGTCTGCACACTCTAGGGCCCACGAAAGTGAAAGTGAAGTTGCTCAGTTGTGTCTGACTCTGCGACCCCATGGACAGAGGCACCTGCACCAGGCTCCTCTGTCCAAGGGATTTTCTAGGCAAGAGTACTGGAGTGGGTTGCCATTTCCTTCTCCAGGGAATCTTCCCGACCCAGGGATCGAACCCAGGTCTCCCACATTGTAGACAGATGCTTTACTATCTGAGCCACCAGGAAAGCCACAGCTAATGAGCCCTGGTGCTGCAACGACTGAGCCCACAAGCCCAGGAGCCAGCAAAAAGCACCTACTGAGCCTGTGTGCTGCAACTACTGAAGCCCATGCACCTAGAGCCTGCACTCCCCAACAAGAGAAGCCACAGCAGTAAGAAGCCTGCACACTGCAACAAGGAGCAGCCCCTGCTCTCCGCAGCTAGAGAAAGTCCACGGGTAGCAAAGACCCCGTGCAAACAAAAAAGTAAATTAAGCAAATATAAAAAAGGCTAAAGCTAGAAGTCCCAGTAGTGAGATTTTAACAACTTTGTTTTCATATGTTATACTATTCTATTTTACTTTTAAAGGACATTTTGAAAATCATGCCTGAGAGTAGAATTGGTGCTTGAAGAAATAAACAAGAATTGTCTGTAAAATTTATCTATGGACAAATCCTTATTCTCTAACAATGCTGAAGTGAATAATGACATGCTTAAAGGATAAAGATTTCAAGAATATAGCACATTATTTTCTCCAAAATTATTTATCATTTCCTCACTTAAGAGAATCACTTCAATTTAAGAATACTCCTTGAATCTCTTAACTTGCTGTTTTCACTCATATAATTAGAGTTCACTTCCCAGTCTGATTTGTATCATAGTTCATGGGTATTGGAGTGTAGCTATTCCATGAGATAGTTTGAAATTGTCTCTTTACATTTCCTAGAGCTGCAAACACAGTTACTTTTCGCATAATAACTACTTAATAAACCTTTTAAAAATTGAATTGCAACCAAAGACAAAATGTACTATTTTCCACACAAGTAATATAGTTCACAAAATGTCAAATAATTAGCACATTTTATCCCAAATTCCTTATTCCTAATATGCAAGATAAGCTCCACAAATGATTTAGGAGTTCTTAGCTTGATTTTTAGAAATACCTGAAAATTTGACCCCCATTTAATTTTTTTTTTTTTAAATCATGAAAATTTGACTCAAATTCTATAATGTTCAGGTTAACAGTGACCATAGATCCCACTATTTTGTTCTGGGACAGTTTACAATGTTGAAAACGTTGTTCATATCTGAGTATACTGTGATTTTTAACTTTAATCATATTAAGCATTTGTGTAACTCTGAGATGAATGAAGAAACCTTGGACTAGATGTCCAAGGACTAGGTCCTTGTCACATACTCAGAAAATCGATGTGCCAAGTGTTTGACTTGAGTAAAAAAATCACCATTGTTTTTCCAGAGGTCAAATATATGACCCTCAGCCACTCGGATGATATCATCTGCATTGAGATACTAGAAGTAGAAAGCTTCACCATATGAATTTTGGGCAAACAAACATTCAGGCCATAACATAGATGAAAGTTTATTTCAAAATTCTCTCTTGAAGTGGTATTTTATGTTTTGCGAACTTCTCTTTCCTATACATCTTTTCTTAAGAGTACATAAAATCAACAATTTCAATACATAAATGTCTAATTTTTTCTTCTTAACGCCTATACATAGGCAATCATCTCTCAGTCTTAAAACAGGCAGCAGACAACTTGCCCCAGAACTACCATGGGTGCTTTTTAAAAATATAGCTGTTTGGCCAAACTTAGACTCATTGTCTCAGAAGAGATAAGACTATATCAGAATCCAAGAAATAGTCATTTTTACCTAATTCCTCAGGTGATTCTTTCTTACACTAAATTTTGTAAACCACAACTTAGATTTTAGAGATAAACTAAGATTATTTTTAGAATATCTTAATTTTTTTCAAAACTATAATTTAAATTTTTCATTAATTTTTTTTCATCCTTTCAAGCACTTATCTATCCTCAACAATGTCTAGGAGCCCTGAATTCTCACTCCATCCATTTTTGTATAAACTAAGTATGGATGTGAGAGTTGGACTGTGAAGAAAGCTGAGCACCAAAGAATTGATGCTTTTGAACTGTGGTGTTGGAGAAGACTCTGGAGAGTCCCTTGGACTGCAAGGAAATCCAACCAGTCCATTCTATAGGAGATCAGCCCTGGGATTTCTTTTGAAGGAATGATGCTGAGGCTGAAACTCCAGTACTTTGGCCACCTCATGTGAAGAGTTGACTCATTGGAAAAGACTCTGATGCTGGGAGGGATTGGGGGAAGGAGGAGAAGGGGATGACAGAGGATGAGATGGCCGGATGGCATCACCAACTCGATGGACATGAGTTTGAGTGAGCTCTGGGAGTTGGTGATGGACAGGGAGGCCTGGCGTGCTGCGATTCATGGGGTCACAAAAAGTCGGACACGACTGAGTGACTAAACTAACTAACTAAAGATATTCTTTATAAACTAAAGATATTTTCACTTCTAATAGGAGCATCCTCATGATGAGTCTCATTGTCCTATGGTTCTTTTCTCTCATTTGTGTTAAAGGTGATTTAAGTGGAGTTTTTTCTCACTTCAAAAAATAGTTAGTGAGTAATTAGTAGAGACTACACTAGGGACAGCTTCTTTCCCACCACAGGAGTTTCTTGGAAATAAATCTGAAAGTTATTGTCATGTCTCATATTTGCGTGGAGTCCAAAGCAACTAAAGTTATCTCAAACAGCTAGAAAAAAATAAACATCACTTTGGGACAATGTTCTTTGTGGATTTACACAAAACAATTTACTTAGGGAGTATTCTAGCAGATTATATGTTCTAATTCGCCAGCAGCAGTCACTCTAAGGTACACTATCTCAGGCGCTAAAAGGTCTGTTGTTTGAAACACTCTTCACCATAACACGCTCCTACTCCTGTAAACTACCACTGCTAGAATCACATTATGGTATTGCTGGTTATCATCAAACCCCAGTGGTAAAAATACTCATATGCTTCTCAAAATGATTTGAAATGAAGACACAATTCAATTTGGATGTTTATCACCAAAGACAAACATGTTATTACCTTGACATTTTTGCTGAAGTCTAGCCCTAGGCTTTGCCTATAGCAGTACTGAGAGCACATCTCCACTGTCTCCTTATGATCACACACTTCCTCCAGGCTTCACAGGATTCTATTAAAATTGATACTAATCAAAATGTAAAGGTTAAGGCTGTATGAGAGAAAACCACTCTCCATAAAAGGCCTATCCTGAATGAAACTAAATACCCACAACCATTTTCCAAGAAGAGTATGCCTACTCTAAATCTCAGAGGAGTAAAACTGAGTATCTCAGAGTATTTAGGAGATACTCAGTTATATCATAGGCTTCCCCATTGACTCTGCCATAAATAATCTGCCTGCAATGCAGGAGATGCAGAAGACACGGGTTCGATCCTGGGTTAGGAAGATCCTCTGGACGAGGACACTAACCCACTCCAGTATTGTTGCCTGTGAGATCTCACGGACAGAGGAGCCTGGTATTTTTTCATCCAAAGGATTGCAAAGAATTGAACATGACTGAAGTGACTGAGCATGTACACATGCAGTTGTATAGTAGACATATTTTCACGTTTCAGCTAGAAAGGTAACTATTACTTTCAGAGCTCAAGAACCATTTACCTAAAACAAATTCTTCATGGTCTCTAGCATTATCTTGCCTGGTGATACAGGTCACTGTTGTTATTTTTGACAACCAGATGGAAAGCAACTAAAATACTATGAGAGATAATACTGTTTGATTTTTCACAACATGCTAATTGGGCCACAAACAAACAAAAATAAAAACCAAAGAGGTTACTACTTTTTAAAATCAGACATTAAAAAAAAAATTTATTAGACTTAAATACACACACAAAAAAAGGCCACCATGTAGTTCCTTGGTGAGGAAGCGCCTTGGACAGATTGCTTTATACTGTTTCTGGTTTATTGATACAGCAAACGCCTCAGTAGACTTTCAGTATTGTGAATTCAGTAATTTTTTAGAGACGATAAAATCATAGTGATGTGTCAGAGTAAGTAAAAGCACCTCAAAAAAAATGTTTTTCACCAGTAATCTTATAATCATAATATTTTCCGTCCACAGAGTGTGCTATTATTAAATGTTGCAATATGGATGGAATCAAACAAGGATCTTTGCTAAAACAGCTAAAAATAAAGTTAAGATAATGGAAAGGCAAAATTAATAGTGGACAGGCTTAGCTACCCCTTAAATTTTTGACATAGAAGAAATATAATCACACAGGTTCCTTATTTTATTTCTCTGCTGCTCCCCTTGGTCATGTTCTGGCATTTAACAAAACTTTCACCTTTTAAACACTGATTTCAAAGCCAACCTGTACTTACAAATACCGTGAAAAAACATACTGAATTATAAAAAAAAAAAAAAAAAGGAAGAAAATCAATAAGAGGAGGGTTAACAACAAAGAGAGCCATCAACAGAACAGAAATCTCTTGAAGAATTGTTGAAAGATATAACCCACGAAAAAACAAACACTTTAGAAAACCGTGATTAAAATGTCTAAGAGTATTTTATGAAAATAGGGGAGGCTCAGGGACTTCTAATCTCTGAGTATATAAAATGCATACAAGAAGAGAAAATGTTGCTGAGAAATCTATCAGGATGATTAATTTGGGGCCTGGGTTTGAAGCAGCTAGGCCAGGCAGCCTTGCCCCTTCTACTTGTGCTGTGCAGCAGGCAGCACCAGCCTTTGCCCTAAGGCTGGACTAGTGAGAATTAAGATGGAGAGGCAGGGTCATATCTATGGCAACATCTAACCATAGGAAGTTTGGTGAGTCCCCACTCTCCTTTCATGAGCTATTGATCTGACATTGACAGCTGGCAGAATCATATTGCTGGAAACAGTACAGTTAAACCTACTAGGATCTGGAAATCAAAACAGATGGACAGATAACAAGGATTCGAAAATTATCATTTAGAAATAGAAGGATCAAGCTTAACAAACAAAATATTTATTCCTCAAAGAAAAATGGTGAAATTTCAAATCATGAAGGTTAGAAAGAAAGCACAAAACATTTTCAGAGACTGAACAAAGAAAATAAAATTGGCATTAAAATTTTTATTCTCATCACTGAGTGCTAGAATACAATGGAGAGCAGTATCATCAAAATGCTAACCAAAAAAAAAAAAAAGAAATGATCTTCACAAAACAATCCTACACTCAAGTTAACACACAAATAGGAGGAAAAAAATAAGAACAGTTTACAAGATGCAAAGACTATATATGAAGATATTGCTTGAGCATATACACAAACATATAAATTATAGATTCAAGGTAGATAAAAAGTATAAGAATTATTAGTGGAAAATGAGTGATCTGATAAATTTATGTTTGAATAATTGTTGATAAATAATGTGAAAAAGTAATAACTGAGAAATAAAACTCCATGACCAAACAAGTAGTAAAGGGAGATGAGATAAAAAGAAAAATAAATGTGTAGAAAACCCTGTGGAGTTTCATGAGTGCTTTCAATCATCTGACCTTGTGGGACTGCAGCTTACCAGGCTCCTCTGTCCATGGGATTTTCCAGGCAAGAGTACTGGAGTGGGGTTCATTTGCCTAGAAGAGTAAAAATTACCAAAAACAGCATAAGGAAGAAAAAGAAAATAAGAATAAATACAATATTCTTAGAGAAAATGGAGATACGGATAAAAATCCATCCCTAATATAGGCATTAAGCTGAGCTTAATTTGTTTTTTCCAACAAAAAGATTATTCTTTTGTTATACAAACAGAATAAGAAGTAAAAATATGGAAAGCATTTCAACACAACTCTGAACATTTTATTATGTTCACAAACATTTTAATATGTTCACAAACATTTTATTATGTTCACAAACAGAAATATATATATAAATATATATGTTACAAATATTATGTATACTGATCTTAGTCCTAAACACAAATATAAAAACAAATAAAATATTGAAAATCATACCTATTAAATTCCCAAGAATTTCAAGACTTATTTAATATAAAAAGACTTAATAAATTAAGCCATTGCACTTAAATATTAAAAGAAAAATCCATTATCTTAATAGATGCAGGATATCTGTTCCTAACTAAATAATCAAAGATAGAAATAAATGGAAACATCCTTATATAACAAATATCCCCCCCAAACTATGGTAAATATCAAACTTAACTTTAGCATTGGAAAAGGAAATGGCAACCCACTCCAGTATTCTTGCCTAGAAAATCCTGTGGACGGGGGAGCCTGGTGGGCTGCAGTCTATGGGGTCGCACAGAGTCAGACACAACTGAAGCAACTTAGCATTCATGCATGCATTGGAGAAGGAAATGGCAACCCACTCCATTATTCTTGCCTGGAGAATCCCAGGGATGTAGGAGCCTGGTGGGCAGTCGTCTATGGGGTCGCACAGAGTCGAACATGACTGAAGCGACTTAGCAGCAGCAACAACTTTAGCATATTATAGATGTAACATTTAAAAAGGAATAATACAAGACCATTATGATTAAAGAGAAGAAAAATATAAGAATATATATTAAGTACTATTGCACTTTAACATTTCCATTCTGTGTCCAGTGTGGTAAATAAAGTAAAATAATAAAATGGGAAATATAAATATTGAAAAAAGTTATATTTAAAAAAGACAAGGATTTCACTGTTTGAGAGTCTACTGACATCTTTGAAAATCTAAGAAATAAATTGAATATAGTTTAAGATAAAGGAGAGACTTAATCCATCTGTGAAAAGGTAAACTACTATGTGGCTTTGTACAAGTGGGATACATTTTGAAAAATAACAAACCTAGATCTCTACTTCACACAAAAATATCTTCTAAAGTTAAAAATAATTGGAAAACTTCAAATACATTCTTGGAAAGTATTTCAGATTAAATAAAAACATACCAAAACTAATTTTAAAAATAGAAAAAAAAGCCAGCAGAATAAAAGGGTTAGAGGTTACAACTGAGTAATTCAAAGAGAAGAATGTAGACTAACCAACAAATACACAACAAAATGGTAAATATAACTTTGTTTTCTCAAATTTTTCAGAGAAACTCATTAAACTAAAACAAAACAGTAAGTGTCCAGTATCCCTCATCTTAAACAGAACTGCTGTGGAGTGATTTGCAAAAGTGCCAGCCAAAAACGTGTTCTGCCACAGTAGCCAAGCATCCATCTCCAGTCTGTATGAGACATGAGTCTAAAGAGGTCTTAGGGGAGATTTATCTGGAGAGGGTGCCTTATCTTTACCTCAAATAAGGTGAGGGACTTCCAGTGAAAAGTAAAAGTGTCAGTCACTAAGTCATGTCTGACTTTTTGTGATCCCATGAACTATAGCCCACCAGGCTCTTCCGTCTATGGAATTCTCCAGGCAAGAATACAGGAGTGGGTAGTAATTCCCTTCTCCAGGGCATCTTCCTGACCCAGGGATGGAACCCAGGTCTCTGGCATTGTAGGCAGATTCTTCACTGTTTGAGCCACCAAGGAAGCTCCATGGGGCTTCCAAAGTTCAATACAAGTAGATCAACAGGAAGAGAAATCAGAGTGGGATTATCCTAGAAAGGAAACCTGTATGTTTTCAGTTAGGAGAGATTAGTTATTACTAAGCTGTCTTCTTGTACAGCTGTAAAGGTTCTGTTTCTTGATCTGAGGAATGAATACATGTATCATTAACTTTGGGGAAACTGCTGACATTGTACATTTAAGTATGTACTTTCCTATATGCCTGAAAAGTTATAATAAAATTTTATATAAAGGAAGGATCAAGGGATCCTACTTGTCTAAAACTATTTGGATACAAAAGGGCTCCAATAGAGATATGAACCACTGGAAACCCAAAACCTGGAGGAAAGGTGTCACTGGGATTCTAGAAGTTGGAGCAGGTTTCCCTTACAGGGTAACATCAAGGATATGAAAAAAGCCGATCACAGAGAAAAAAACAACTTTATACCTATTACCAAGAGGGCACAAGCTAGAAATTATAACTCTACCAAGACCATAGAATTGTGTCCTTTTTCCTAACATTTTTTCTCACTAAGCCCAAACTGTGAAGGATTAGAAAAGTAGATAGAGAGTGAAAAAGTGAGTTACAAAATATTGGGTTGGCCAAAAAGTTTATTTGGGATTTTCTGTATGATGTTATGGAAAACCTGAGTGAATACTTTGGCCAACCCAATAGTACCTCTTTGCCACTGGAAAGTTTTCCAGCTGGGAGAGAGGAGGAATTTTAAACTGGATCACCAGAATTAGTTTTGATCTAATACTGTATAGAATTTTTCAGACTATAAGATAAGAATATTCTGATGACTGAAATGACTAAGAAAAGCTATGACACCTACCCCAGATTTCATACAGGAGCAGAAAAGAATTATTCCAAGCAGTAGTTAGGAAGGGTTGGAGGGGGAAATATATATATATATATATAATCAGTTTCTGCATTGCATCACCTAAACTACAACTCATTCAATAAACTTTTATGTTTGAAAAGATGAGGATACATAAGGAATTGAGAAAATGTAAATTAATGTACTGACATCTTTTTTCTCACTTCAGATTGGCAAACTTTTAAAGACTGATAAAACACATTTTTGTAAGGATGAAGGGAAATGAGAACTCTACCAAAGTGTTGATAGGAATGTCAATTGGTGAAATATTTTGGGAAGGCAATTTGATATTTTTCATACATTTTACATTCAAACCATTTGATTCCATGCTTTCAGTCTTCTGAATTCATCTTACAAAATTCTCATGTGTGTGAAAAAGAAATTTACACAGAGATGTTTAAAAAATGTATCTGGGAATCAAATTAAACTTTCATCAATAATTAAATACATTAGAGCACATATATTTATGAAATATTATGAAGCTATTAAACAGAATAAAATATGCACAGATAGGAAGAGACATGGAGACGGAGACAGAGATGGAGTTAGAGACACTGATAGATAAAAATAGAAACAGTGATATGCAATACACAAAAGTCCTCAAAACAAGTTTTGTTTTGTACAAGAACAAAGCTATTCTAAAAGAGTGCTTGGAATATGGTCTGAGGTCTATAAATATTTACTGAAAGAATGATAATGTTCTGTTTATGTAAAAAATGTAAGAAAACAGAAGCACATTTAAATATTTCACTTTATAGAGTTCTATAGAAGATGTGTTTGAAATGAAAAGTTTAATCCCATAGTACTAAAAGTACAATAAAAAAATTTTCTCAATTAAAAGTATATGCTTTCT
Source organism: Bos indicus x Bos taurus (assembly GCF_003369695.1). Lineage (NCBI taxonomy): Eukaryota > Metazoa > Chordata > Mammalia > Artiodactyla > Bovidae > Bos > Bos indicus x Bos taurus. Next base: position 57,974,977 of record NC_040077.1, read on the forward strand.
GTATACTCATTTTGACAACTTCTAACTTACTGACCTTGAATGAATACACTAAACTACTGATTTACTAATGTCTATGGACATCCCTAAAACAAAATAATAAAATACAGTTAATGGGATTTTATTAGAATAAACAACACATGAATAACAATTAGCCAACTGCTGGATGCATAGTACACACTTATTTAAGGGTAGTGGGAAATTATCCAATGCTGTAAAGAACAATATTGCATAGGAACCTGGAATGTAATGTCCATGAATCAAGGCAAATTGGAAGTTGTCAAACAGGAGATGGCAAGAGTGAACATTGACATTTTAGGAATCAGCAAATTAAAATGGGCTGGAACAGGTGAATTTAACTCAGATGACCATCATATCTACTACTGTGGGTAAGTATCCCTTAGAAGAAATGGAGTAGCCACCATAGTCAACAGAAGAGTCTGAAATGCAGTACTTGGATGCAATCTCTAAAATGACAGAATGATCTCTTCTTTTCCAGGCAAGCCATTCAATATCACGGTAATCCAAGTCTATGTCCCAACCACTAATATTGAAGAAGCTGAAGTTGAATGGTTCTATGAAGACCTACAAGACCTCCTGGAACTAACACCTGAAAAAGATGTCCTTTTCATTAAAGGGAAATGGAATGAAAACGTAGGAAGTCAAGAGCTACCTGGAGTACCAGGCAAATTTGGCCTTGGAGTACAGAATAAAGCAGGGCAAAGGCTAATAGAGTTCTGCCAAGAGAATGCACTGGTCATAGCAAACACCCTCTTCCAACAACACAAGAGAAGACTCAACACATGGACATGAACATATGGTCAACACTGAAATCAGATTGATTATATTCTTTGCAGCCAAAGATGGAGAAGCTCTATACAGTCAGCAAGATTGGAAGCTAACTGTGGTTCAGGTCATGAACTCCTTATTGCAAAATTCAGACTTAAATTGAAGAAAGTAGGGAAAACCACTAGACCATTCAGGTATGACCTAAATCAAATCCCTTATGATTATACAGTGGAAGAGAGAAATAAATTTAAGGGACTAGAACTGATAGATAGAGTGCCTGAAGAACTATGGACAGAGGTTCGTGACATTGTATAGGAAACAGGGATCAAGACCATTCTCAAGAAAAAGAAATACAAAAAAGCAAAATGGCTGTCTGAGGAGACCTTACAAATAGCTGTGAAAAGAAGAGAAGCAAAAGGCAAAGGAGAAAAGGAAAGATACACTCATTTGAATGCAGACTTCCAAAGAACAGCAAGGAGAGATAAGAAAGCTTTCTTCAGTGATCAGTGTAAAGAAATAGAGGAAAACAGTAGAATGTGAAAGACTAGAGATCTCTCCAAGAACGTCAGAGATACCAAGGGAACATTTCATGCAAAGATGGGCTCAATAAAGGACAGAAATGGTATGGACCTAACAGAAGCAGAAGATATTAAGAAGAGGTGACAAGAATACATAGAAGAACTGTACAAAAAAGATCTGCATAACCTAGATAACCATGATGGTGTGATCACTCTCCTATAGCCAGACATCCTGGAATGTGAAGTCAAGTGGGCCTTAGGAAGCATCACTATGAACAAAGCTGGTAGAGGTGATGGAATTCCAGCTGAGATATTCAAATACTATAAGATGATGCTGTAAAAGTGCTGCACTTAATATGCCAGCAAATCTGGAAAACTCAGCAGTCACCACACGACTGGAAAAGGTCAGTTTTTATTTCAATCCCTAAGAAAGGCAATGCCAAAGAATGCTCAAACTACCACACAATTGTACTCATCTCACATGCTAGCAAACTAATGCTCAAAATTCTCCAAGCCAGGTTTCAACAATATGTGAACCATAAGCTTCCAGATGTTCAAGCTGATTTTACAAAAGGCAGAGGAACCAGAGATCAAATTGCCAACATCCATTGGATCATCGAAAAAGCAAGAAAGTTATAGAAAAACTTCTACTTCTGCTTTATTGCCTGTGCCAAAGCCTTTGACTGTGTGGATCACAATAAACTTGAGAATTCTGAAAGAGATGGGAATACCAGAACACCTGATCTATCTTTGAGAAATCTGTATGCAGGTCAAGAAACAACAGTTACAACTGGACGTGGAAAAACAGACTGGTTCCAAGTAGGAAAAGGAGTACGTCAAGGCTGTATATCATCACCCTGCTTATTTAGCTTATATGCAGAGTACATCATGAGAAATGCTGGACTGGAAGAAGCACAAGCTGGAATCAAGATTGGCAGGAGAAATATCAATAACCTCAGATATACAGATGACATCACCCTTATGGCAGAGAGTGGAGAAGAACTAAAGAGCCACTTGATGAAAGTGAAAGAGGAGAGTGAAAAAGTTAGCTTAAAGTTCAACATTCAGAAAAGTAAATCATGGCATCGAGTTCCATCACTTCATGGCAAATAGATGGGGAAGCAGTGGTAGACTTTGTTTTGGGGGGCTCCAAAATCACTGCAGATGGTGACTGCAGCCATGAAATTGAAAGATGCTTACTCCTTGGAAGCAAAGTTATGACCAACCTAGACAGCATATTAAAAAGCAGAAACATTACTTTACCAAAAATGGTCCATGTAGTCAAGGCTATGGTTTTTCCAGTGGTCATGTATGGATGTGAGAGTTGGACTCTAAAGAAAGCTGAACGCCAAAGAATTGATGCTTTTGAACTGTGGTGTTGGAGAAGACTCTTGAGAGTCCCTTGGATTGCAAGGAGATCCAACCAGTCCATCCTAAAGGAGATCAGTCCTGGGTGTTCATTGGAAGGACTGATGTTGAAGCTAAAACTCTGTTACTTTGGCAACCTGATGTGAATAGGTGACTCATTTGAAAAGACCCTGATGCTGGGAAAGATTGGAGGCGAGAGGAGAAGGGGATGACAAAGGATGAGTTGGTTGGATGGCATCACCAACTCAATGGACATGGGTTTGTGTGGACTCCGGAAGTTGGTGATGGACAGGGAGGTGTGGCATGCTGCAGTCCATGGGGTCGCAAAGAGTCGGACACAACTAAGCGACTGAACTGAACTGAACTGGGACATTATTTACCACTTCTCTCATCTCTAATGTAACCCAATGTCCTATACTGACCTTTTTTTAAGTCTAAATTTCTCAGATGTGAAACCCCACTCAGGTCTAACATAAGGAGCTATGCCATCATTTTAATATATTCTCCTATTATTCTAGCTTCCAGAAATGTGAAAAATACATTTCTAGCATTTAAGTAAAAGAAAAATATTAATGCATATTGGTAAATATTCAACATAATTCATATTTTTATTTAATTTTTAAGTTTCTCCACCATTTGCAATCAATCAATTCTCATTGGTCAACACCAAAATGCTTGGCCCTGAGTGAGAAGCTGAAGATAAGATGAAAGAATGAAGAAGAAAATGAGTGTCCTCCCATTACTAGAGAGGTTGAATCAAGCACCAGAAGACCCTTAGTGGAGGATTTCATTTCCTTCACATTTTCATATGTTCCTATTTTCTTTGCCCATCCCAGGAAATGAATTTATCTTCTAATTCAGACTATCTTTCACAGGCAATGATAATTTCAGTGAATGAGAAGAACAGGGCAAAATGTTAAAAGCTGGATTGACTAGTATTTTACAAAGGTTAACATCCATATGCATTGCCTAGGTATGTTGTTTAAATGCAGATTCTGACTCAGTAGATCTAGGCAGAACCCAAGACTGTTTCTTGCAAACTCTCAGATGATGCCTGATGTTGATGCACTGAGTAGCAAGTAGCTACATGGGAAGGTCTCTGAGTGCAGTGTTTTTGGGTGTCTTTCATGCCTCACTCCACACCAGTGTCTGGCCACTGCTTGAAAGTGAAAGTGAGGTGAAAGTGAAGTGACTCAGTCGTGTCCGACTCTTTGCAACCCTGTGGACTGTAGCCTACCAGGCTCCTCCATCCATGGGATTCTCCAGGCAAGAATACTGGAGTGGGTTGCCATATCCTTCTCCAGGGGATCTTCCCAACCCAGGGATCAAACTCAGGTCTCCTGCATTGAAGGCAGATGCTTTAATCTCTAAGCTACCAGGGAGGCCCACTGCTTAACATGTATTAAATGCTCAGTAGATATCTTTGGAGTGAAGAGCTAGTTGTTGAAGATACATAATGAAGAAGAGAAAAGAATTTAGGGAAGATGAATGGATGAAGAAGGTGTGGTACATCTATACAATGGAAGATTACTCAGCCATAAAAAGGAATGAAATTGAATCATTTGTAGAGACTGTCATAGAGAATGAAGTCAGAAAAACACATATTAACACAGGTATGTAGAATCGAGAAAAATGGTACAGATGAACCTATTTGCAGGGTAGGAATAGAGGATGTGTAAACAGGATGTGGGTGGGATATATGGGGAGCTTGGATTAATGTATATGCACTACCATGTATAAAATAGATAGTTAATGGAAAGCTGCTGTACAACACAGGGAGCTCATCTCAGTGCTTTGTGGTAACCTAGAGGGGTGGGATGGGGGGTGGGAGGTCCAAGAGGGAGGGGATATATGTATATGTATACTCATTGGAAGGACTGATGCTGAAGTTGAAGTTCCAATACTTTGGCCACCTGATGCGAACAGGTGACTCACTGGAAAAGACCCTGATGCTGGGAAAGATTGAAGGCAGGAGGAGAAGGGGACAACAGAGGCTGAGATGGTGGGATGGTGTCACCGACTCGATGGGCATGAGTTTGAGTAAGCTCTGGGAGTTGGTGATAGACAGGGATGCCTGGTTTGCTGTGGTCCATGGGGTCGCAAAAAGTCAGACAGGACTGAGAAACTGAACTGAACTGAACTGATTGCTCTAGAAACTGATTTTTGTTCTAGAACTTATTGTTTGTTCAGAAAGAGAAGAGGCCAACAGGATGAGATGGTTTGATGGCATCATTGATGCAATGGACAAGAACTTGGACAAACTTCAGGAGATGGGGAGCGACAGGGACACCTGGTATGCTGAAGTCCATGGGATCCTGAAGAGTCAGTTATGACTTGGTGACTGAATGACAGCAACAATAGTAGCTGATTCACTTTGTTGTACAGCAAAAATTAACACATCATGAAGCAGTTATATTGCAAATTAAAGAAATAATATCAGGAAGGAATACATTCATGTCAACTCAATTTTTATCTTATATAGTGTTGATCAAATCACTTTTAAACCCAACTTTGCATCCTGGCCATCAGACTTATCCATATTTCACTATTTCTTTCCTCTTGCCCACATGTCTTTTTCTCAGATTAGACCATTTGTCCCATGGCATATAACATAAATGCATGCCCATCTCATAAAGCACCCCATCATCTGTTCCTCGTCTCCCATTAACCTAGGGCTAATTGGGATAAGTCTGTTCGGCTTAAGTCTCACTTCTTTCATGAAGTTCTGCCCAGCGTTCTCAGCCATAACCAATTCACCTTCCTAGAATGTCTGTGCCTCACAGTTCTTTTTGGACAATTAAAGTAGAACAAAATGACACGTGAGCAGGTCCATAGCAGAGATAAGTAGTCAAACTGATGGAGAAGTCATCAAATGTCCTTTCATCAGAGTAAAATTCACTAAGAGAGCTGTCTGGTAGTTGCACAGTCCCTGCTATGTAAGTAAAGAAAATTAATCATAAATAAGCAAATAAAATACCCTTCTATTATTAGAGTTATTATTAAATCCTGTTTTATAGAGAAATATAAAGATCTAGATCCTATGCCTACTTCAAATTATAAAAGAAAATATATTACAGGGAGATCAAAGGTTAAACATAAATATCTTAATAAAAACAGAGAAAAGTATAGACAATCTCAATATGAACTCTAGATCATAAACATTTTTTAAAGTTAACTAAATCAGATTAGTAAAAGAAAACTAATAGTCTTTGCGGAAAGTGAAAACTATTTTCATTAATGCCAAAAATGAAATTAAAAGCAAACATTACACCTAAAATTTTTTAATAAAGATGACAAACACAGGTGTAATATACTAGCTTTCTAAATGGTACTGTATATCTATTATAAAACATGAAGAACCATTTAAAGATTCTGGGACAAAAGACAATATAATTCACTCTTCCCCAAATTCTCAATACTTTTTAATATTAAACAAATTACATACCATATGTTCACAATTAAATTAGCCCATAAACCAATATTAAAATGAAAACACACAGTGTGCCCTCATTCACTGTCAGTATTTTGCTGTAATCCTTCTGATAAAAACTGGGCAAAATCTGAGTCAAGATCATTACAAAGAGCTGATATATGTGATTATATCATTTCACCTTTAGGAATTTATCCTAAAAAAAATTAATCTTAAGGTCAACAAGATTCACAAAAAACCTTTCATGTGGTATTATTTATAACAGTAAAAACAGTCAATAGAGCATAAATTTCAACCACTGGTGGAATGGGAAAATAATATTATAAAGCCATTACGAAAGATATGAGGAAGTATGGCAATGGCACCCTACTCCAGTACTCTTGCTTGGAAAAACCCATGGACGGAGGAGCCTGTTAGGCTGCAATCCATGGGGTCGCTAAGAGTCGGACATGACTGAGTGACTTCACTTTTACGTTTCACTTTCATGCATTGGAGAAGGAAATGGCAGCCCACTCCAGTGTTCTTGCCTGGAGAATCCCAGGGACGGGGGAGCCTGATGGGGTACTGTCTATGGGGTCACACAGTCGGACACGACTGAAGTGACTTAGCATAGCATAGCATAGCATGACATAACATTCAGAAAATAAAAAGGCTGCCATACTCAGTGCCTCTGTGTGTGTGTGTGTGTGTGTGTGTGTGTGTGTGTGTGTGTGTTAGTGGCTCAGTCATGTCAGACTTTTTCTGACCCCATGGACTGCAGCCGGCCACACTCCTCTGTCCATGGGATTCTCTAGGGAAGAATACTGGAGTGTGTTGTTGTGACCTTCTCCAGAGGATCTTCCCAACCCAGGGACTGAACTTGGATCCCCCCCATTGCGGGCAGATTCTTTACCTTTTGGGTTACCAGGGAAGCCCCACTCAAGGCATCAGATCAGATCAGATCAGTCACTCAGTCATGTCCGACTCTTTGCAACCCCATGTCACAGCACACCAGGCCTCCCTGTCCATCACAAACTCCCGGAGTTCACTCAGACTCACATCCAACAAGTCGGTGATGCCATCCAGCCATCTCATCCTCTGTCGTCCCCTTCTCCTCCTGCCCCCAATCCCTCCCAGCATCAGAGTCTTTTCCAGTGAGTCAGCTCTTCGCATGAGGTGGCCAAAGTACTGGAGCTTCAGCTTTAGCATCATTCCTTCCAAAGAAATCCCAGGGTTGATCTCCTTCAGAATGGACTGGTTGGATCTCCTTGCAGTCCAAGGGACTCTCAAGAGTCTTCTCCAACACCACAGTTCAAAAGCAACAATTCTTCGGTGCTCAGCCTTCTTCACAGTCCAACTCTCACATCCATACATGACCAGAGGAAAAACCATAGCCTTGACTAGACGAACTTTTGTTGGCAAAGTAATGTCTCTGCTTTTGAATATGCTATCTAGGTTGGTCATAACTTTCCTTCCAACGAGTAAGCATCTTTTAATTTAATGGCTGCAGTCACCATCTGCAGTGATTTTGGAGCCCAGAAAAATAAAGTCTGACACTGTTTCCACTGTTTCCCCATCTATTTCCCATGAAGTGATGGGACCGGATGCCATGATCTTCGTTTTCTGAATGTTGAGCTTCAAGCCAACCTTCTCACTCTCCACATTCACCCTCATCAAGAGGCTTTTCAGTTTCTCTTCACTTTCTTCCATGAGGGTGGTGTCATCTGCATATCTGAGGTTATTGATATTTCTCCTGGCAATCTTGATTCCAGCTTGTGTTTCTTTCAGTCCAGCGTTTCTCATGATGTACTCTGCATATAAATTAAATAAACAGGGTGACAATATACAGCCTTGACGTACTCCTTTTCCTATTTGGAACCAGTCTGTTGTTCCATGTCCAGTTCTAACTGTTGCTTCCTGACCTGCATACAAATTTCTCAAGAGGCAGGTCAGGTGGTCTGGTATTCCCATCTCTTTCAGAATTTCCCACAGTTTATTGTGATCCACACAGTCAAAGGCTTTGGCATAGTCAATAATATACAGATTATTAGAAATAGATACTATAAGTCAAATACCTATGTCAAATACAGATATCTGTTCTACATATAATGAAATATTAGAAAGAAGTTAGTCAAAATATTTACAGTGTTTATTACTGAGTTAGAAATAAGACTGATTGACCGATACAGAAAGGCTATACTTAGAGAGTGAGAAAGCATGAACCTGGGGGACGGATCTATGGGCTTTGAATCCCAGTTCTGGTACTTTGCATAAGTTGCTGAATATTTCTGAATATCAATGTCATCTTCAGTTTAAAAGGTGCATATATATGTAATCTGTCATTTTTAGAGCATTTGCGAACTAAAATATCTAAAAGAAACTAGTTTAATTCACAGCATGGAAAAAGCTGTATAAAAATAAGATTTTTATAAATTTTTATACTTTCCAAGTTTCCTACTAATTAGTTTGGAATTAGAAAATTTTCTGAAAGGTAATTATTCTATTTCTACTTTCTCTTCTTTTGTGCCTGGCCTAAAACAAACAAAGCCCCTACACCCTGACTTCACTAATCTTAGTTAACATCTCAGTAAAGGAAAAAAAAAAAATAGAACATATGAGCTAGTTTATATGATTGCTTATATGTGGATCAATCTATTATCTCTCTGGAAATACATAATTTAGAAGACTTTGCTTGTAAATTTCTGCCCTGCAGGCCAGGATGAAAGAACACTATTATTCTATTTTACCTCCCAGCACATAGTACAAATCCAGCATCTAGATAATCATAAAAATCTATGAAATTAAATGGATCTACAGATATAAAATGCCAGACATTTACAGCAGGTAATGGGAAATATTTCACAGGCAAGGGTCTTTCTGCAATGCGATATTTTAATCCAAACAGGAGGCCACTTAGTCAGCTGCATCAGTCAGGAACTAATTAGGAGACAGGAACCACATGGTAATTTAATCAGGGAAAGTTTAATATAAACATTAATAACGCAGTCCATGGGGGTTGAAGGAGTCAGAATGACAGTGACTGAACAACACCAGCAATAGAGAATGACATACCAAAGGATTCTTTCAATTATAAATGGGGAACACCCTAAAATGTAAGACTAGCATTTGCTGTTATTTAGTCACTCAGTTGTTTTAGACTCTTTTGGGATCCCATTCTCTGTAGCCCGCCAGGCTCCTCTATCCATGGGACTTCCCAGGCAAGAATATTAGAGTTGGTTGCCATTTCCTTCTCTAGGGAATCATCCCCACACAGGGATCAAACTCAGGCCTCTGCATTGCAGGCAGATTCTTTACCACTGAGCCACCAGAAGGCAAGAATAACATCAGTTCTGTTCAGTTGCTCAGTTGAATCCAACTCTTTGTAACCCCATGGACTGCAGCACGTCAGGCTTCCCTGTCCATCACCAACTCCCAGAACTTACTCAAACTCATGTCCATTGCATCGGTGATGCCATCCAACCATCTCATCCTCTGTCATCTCTTTCTCCTCCTGCCTTCAATCTTTCCCATCATCAAGGTCTTCTCAAATGAGTCAGTTCTTCACATCAGGTGGCCAAAGTATTGGAGTTTCAGCTTCAATATCAGTCCTTCCAATGAATATTCAGGACTGATTTCCTTTAGGATTGACTGGTTGGATCTCCTTGCCGTCCAAGGGACTCTCAAGGGTCTTCTCCAACACCACAATTCAAAAGCATCAATTTTTTGGCACTCAGCTTTCTTTATAATCCAGCTCTCACATCCATACATGACTATGGAAAAACCATAGCTTTGACTAGATGGACCTTTGTTGGTAAAGTAATGTCTCTGCTTTTTAATATGCTGTCTAGGTTGGTCATAGCTTTTCTTCCAAGGAGCAAGTGTCTTTTAATTTCATGGCTGCAGTCACCATCTGCAGTGATTTTCAGTCACAGTTCAGTCGCTCAGTCATGTCCAACTCTTTGCGACCCCATGAATTGCAGCACGCCAGACCTCCGTGTCCATCACCAACTCCCGGAGTACACCCAGACTCACATCCATCTAGTCAGTGATGCCATCCAGCCATCTCATCCTCTGTCATCCCCTTCTCCTCCTGCCCCCAACCCCTCCAGGCATCAGAGTCTTTTCCAATGAGTCAACTCTTCGCATCAGGTGGCCAAAGTACTGGAGTTTCAGATTTAGCATCATTCCTTCCAAAGAAATCCCAGGGCTGATCTCCTTCAGAATGGACTGGTTGGATCTCCTTGCAGTCCAAGGGACTCTCAAGAGTCTTCTCCAACACCACAGTTCAAAAGCATCAATTCTTCGGTGCTCAGCCTTCTTCACAGTTCAACTCTCACATCCATACATGACCAGAGGAAAAACCATAGCCTTGACTAGATGGACTTTTGTTGGCAAAGTAATGTCTCTGCTTTTGAATATGCTATCTAGGTTGGTCATAACTTTCCTTCCAACGAGTAAGCATCTTTTAATTTAATGGCTGCAGTCACCATCTGCAGTGATTTTGGAGCCCAGAAAAATAAAGTCTGACACTGTTTCCACTGTTTCCCCATCTATTTCCCATGAAGTGATGGGACCGGATGCCATGATCTTCGTTTTCTGAATGTTGAGCTTTAAGCCAACTTTTTCACTCTCCACTTTCACTTTCAGCAAGAGGCTTTTTAGTACCTCTTCACTTTCTACCATAATGGTGGTGTCATCTGCATATCTGAGGTTATTGATATTTCTCCTGGCAGTCTTGATTCCAAAAGTCTGACACTGTTTCCATTGTTTCCCCATCTATTGTCCATGAAGTGATGGGACTGGATGCCATGACTTAGTTTTCTGAATGATGAGTTTTAAGCCAACTTTTTCACTCTCTTCTTTCACTTTCACCAAGAAATTCTTTAGTTTTTCACTTTCTGCCATAAGGGTGGTGTCATCTGTATATCTGCGGTTATTGATATTTCTCCTGGCAAACCTGATTCCAGCTTGTGCTTCACCCAACCCTGCATTTCACATGATGTACTCAGCATATAAGTTAAATAAGCAGGGTGACATATATACAGCCTTGACATATTCCTTTCCCAATTTGGAACCAGTCTGTTGTTCCATGTCCAGTTCTAACTGTTGCTTCTTGACCTGTATACAGATTTCTCAGGAGACAGGTCAGGTGGTCTAGTAATCTGCAATCTCAGCCCAAGAGATGTCATCTTCCACCAAATTGTGAGCAAGCTCCCAGGTGCTAACCAAGTCTTTTTGAGATCCTGGATGGTTGACATCCACCAGGAGGGTCACAGCCTGTGATCAGCTCTCCAGAGGAGACATACAGTACTTGTGGTGCACCCAGAAAACTGAGTGGCCGGCATCCAGGGGGTGATTAAGATGCACAGCCCACCTTGGACAGTGTGCTTGTCAAGAACCTAGTCACCTGAGCTACTCAGACCTGGGAAGGGCATAAAACATATGCCCAACCCACAGAGACTGAGCCAGAACTGTCTGAGTATCTCCTGTGGAGGTACGTGTCAGCAGTGGCCTGCCACAGGGGCAGGGGCTCTGGATGCAGCAGACCTGGGCATGGCATAAGCCCTCTTGGAGGAGGTCGCCGTTAACCCCACCATAGAACCACCAGAATTTACACTGGACTGGGGAGACAGATTCTTGGAGGGCACAAACAAAACCTTGTGCACACCAGGACCCAGGAGAAAAGAGCAGTGACCTCACAAAAAACTGACCCAGACATGCCCATGAGTGTCCAGGAGTCTCCGGCAGAGGTGTGGGTCGGAGGTGGCCTGCTGCAGAGTCAGGGGCACTGAGTGCAGTGGTGCACATATGGGCCATTTTGAAGGAGGTCGCCATTATCTTTATTACCTTCAGCATAGTTTGGCCTCAGGTCAAGTAACAGGGAGGGAACACAGCCCCACCCATCAACAGAAAAGTGGATTAAAGATTTACTGAACATGGCCCCGCCCATCAGAACATGACCCAGTTTCCCCCTCAGCCAGTCTCTCCCATCAGGATGCTTCCAGAAGCCTCTTATCCTTATCCATCAGAGGGCAGACAGAATGAAAACCACAATCACAGTAAACTAACCAAATTGATCACATGGACCACAGCCTTGTCTGGCTCAAAGAATAGCATACATGATGAGAATATGCAACGAAGAGACACACATACCCCGCCACCAACACCATGAGGGCTTGAGATGCAGGTAGTAATGTTTACTAAGCTGCCCCATGCTCAGAACTTGAATTACCAGAGAAAGTCCTCCAAGGAGAAAGATTGCACCTGGGAGCTTGCTGCAACGTTGTCCAAAGGGATGATGGGGGAAACTGCTTGCTATTGGCATCGATCATAGGGTACAACAGAACTCAGGGGAGAAGCTACCTGCGCTGTAGGAGCCTAATGCTCTGGAATCCACCCACAGTTCAAGAGCCTGGCAATAAAAAAGCAGTGTACATTTCAGGAGTCTGTCAAGAGAAGCACATCTGAACCTCCTTCTGCCCCAGGGTCCCTCTAGTCCTCTATAGACTGGCCTCATGACAGCTGCAAAAAGAAAATTACCTACAGGGCTCATCTCTGTTCTCACACAGTGAGTAACAAGGGCGACTTGGGAACTGGCAGATAATAATTGGTAACCGGTGCATTTCACAATTTGACTCCTCAGCTTCCACATCCACTTTTATACCCATACTTTTACTTCTTTACAATAACAAAACAGCTCTATATTTTCACCTAACATGAGAAAGTTATTCTTTTTAAAAGTGAAGAAGTTCCTACCTGCTGCCCTAAATGAGGAGAAACACAGCACCAACAGTCATTTCTTCTGTTACTGGTTTTAATAAACACTTCTCAAATACTATCATGGTTCCAGGGAATATTCTGTTCACTAAAGACTGAATTTTAAAGCTAACTTCCAACAACTTCTTTTAAAAATAAAAAGTAAGAAGGAGGTGAGAAAAGAAGGAAATTGTTAGTATATACCAATAAACACATATATAGCAATCAAAGATTTATATACAAAGATGATTATATACTCATCTTTGTAACTGATCATGAGGATATAATTGATAAATATTTCTTCATTCTTCAGCCACCCATTTGGTGTCCCCTGTCCTTGGCTAGAACTTCTTCTGGTCAAGATTCTTTATCTGCTGGAGTGAGCCAGATCTTTCTGGAAAGATGAGCCCTCAATTAAGCTTCCATATTTTTGTTTTTTGCCACTGTAGTTTCTTATTAGCCTTTATCATTGAATATGGAAGTATTAGGAAACACCATGGAAGATCCTTTGTGTTTCAGATTTAGTCCCTTATATCACCATTGAGGAGCAACAGCCCAATTCCCTTTTGGTAATTGGGATAAGCCATTCCAAGTACAATAACATCTGTTTCTATCCATTGCTTCAGAGACATAAAGAACTCAAATGAGCCAGGTAGTAGTCACATCTTCCAATTCAATGGATCCATCTTATGTCACATAACTGAAGCAGGCCTGGTTTAGAGACTAAGATTTCCAAACCAGCGCTTTTCAAGGTTGTTGGGACTGGAAGCCAATATTCTTCAAGAGGTTTGTTGGGTATAATAATAGTTATATAACTATATTGGAGAAAATCCACTTTCGTATCTATCTCTTGATTCCCAATTCTGTGTCTTTTCACTATGGCAGAGATAGCATCATATAATGGTCTCTGCTTCCAAGTGTACACTCATCCTGTATATCAGAACCTCATCTTCTCATGGTGTTCTCTCCCAACTGGCACTGAAAGTTACTGGAGAATCTTCAGTAAGCCATTCCATAAAACCCTGTAACTTCTGGCTGATATATTATGCTGCTGCTGCTGCTGCTGCTAAGTCGCTTCAGTCGTGTCCGATTCTGTGCGACCCCATAACGGCAGCCCACAGGCTCCCCCGTCCCTGGGATTCTCCAGGCAAGAACACTGGAGTGGGTTGCCATTTCCTTCTCCAATGCAGGAAAGTGAAAAGTGAAAGTGAAGTTGCTCAGTCGTGTCTGACTCTTAGTGACCCCATGGACTGCAGCTCACCAGGCTCCTCTGTCCATGGATTTTCCAGGCAAGAGTACTGGAGTGGGGTGCCATTGCCTGGGGAAAGACTAATTAATTACGTGGGTATTAGTGGTGAAAAAGATTATCCATAGAATGGATCATTCTGTCTACCTGATAATTAAGAACCCCCTGTGGGGTAGATGAATTTCAATCATCATTCAAATGGATCACAAATATCTTCACAATCTGTGCTCATCCTAAGACGTTCATCCACCTCTTCCCCAGACTTACCTGTTGTCAACTATCAAATTCTCTTTCAAGTCCCTGACCATCCAGACAAACCATTAGCAATTATGCATAAGTTAATGAAAATTTTACCTCTAGCTACACTTCATTCTAGGCATAGTGGAAAACCAAATGTATTGCTTGAAATTTTCTCCACTGGGAAGGATTGCTCACTATTGTCATTCAGAGAACACCCCTGAGAGGGAGTGTAGTACAGGCAAAAATCATTTTATTGCACTTCACTTTACTGCATTTTTTTTTTTTTTTTTACAAATTGAAGGTTTGTAGCAGCACTGCCTTGAGCAAGTCTGTCAGTGCCTTTTCCCCAACAACATGTGCTCACTTCCAGTCTCCGTGTCACATCTTCATAATTCTTGCAACATGTCAAACTTATTATTATATTTGTTACAGGGAACAGTGATCAGTGATTGTTGATGTTACTCTTGCAAAAATATTATGACTCAGATGATATGAGTCATATCATATGAAGGCTCAGATGATAGTGAGCATTTCTTAGCAATAAAGTATTTTTTAATTATAGTATGTACCTTTTTAGAAATAATGTTATTACAGATGTAATATATTACAATGTAGTATAAACATAACTTTTATATACACTGAGAAACAAAAATTTGTGTGACTAGCTTTATTGTAATGTTCACTTTGTGGTGGTGATATGGAACTGAACTTGCATCTCCAAGGTAGGTCTGCACTCTAGTTGCCCACTTTTGAGTGGTACCAGCATATGCAATTCACTCATACTTTCAGATCTGTCTGAGTTCAAACTCCTATAGATGATTTTCATTTTATGGTGTGTTACTGATGAGCATGCCCAAATTTATGGCCAAATGTGTCAGACAACACCCAGCTTATGCTGGAAAGCTCAGGCCACATGGATGGATGTCCCATGGTTAAGAATTCAACTGTAATCAAGGCCCATAGTAATCAGTGGCTCTTTCTAAAAGTAGGTTTAAGAGACAGCATAGATTTTCTCCAAAATCCTAGAACTCTGAGCTATGATTCTTCTATTAGTGCATCTTAGAGTTTCCATATGGGTTTCCCAGGTGGCTAGTGGTAAAGAACCTGCTTGCCAATACAGGAGATGTAAGAGATGGTGGTTCAATCCCTGAATCAGGAAGATCCCCTGGAGGAGGGAATGGCAACCCACTCCAGTATTCTAGCCTGGAGAATCTCATGGACAGAGGAGCCTAGCAGGCTACAGTCCACAAGGTCACAAAGAGTCAGACACGATTGAAGTGACTTAGGATGCACCCACACATGCAGAGATTTAATACAGCATCTCCACTTGCCTAAACATTTCAAATACCATTGAATCTTCTGAATCAGGGGATCCAAGTGCTAGTGTGGCCTTTATGACAGTCTGAAGTTGTATATAAACTCTGGCTTTTAAGACTGTTACTTGAGCTTAAAGTTAAAGAACTTGACTTTATTATTTTGTTTCTGTACATATTCAAGGATACCAAAATACTCCATCTTACACTACAATTCTTACAGATATTATTACTGCAATAATGGTCTTAATCGGTACACTGACCAAAAGCAAACAAACAAACAAGAAGACATTTTGGCATTTTTACCTTCTCCTGATAGGTAAAATCTTTCCTGTCAAAAAACTCAAAGCATTCCTTCAAAGTCGTCCCTTGATTTAACACAATTTTATGTTTTTGATAATCATGATGCCTTTGGTGATTTTATGAACATTAAATATCAATTAGACCCACTAGTTGTAGTTTTATAATAGTCCATATCCTGCTTTCATAAGTTTTGTAGAACATGGATCTCACTAGTTATCATAGTATTGATATTTCAAAAGCAGAGAGACTTGGAAGCCATTGTGTGTCCAGAACTCTGGGAATGTATATCCTCTCAAATTCTGAACATAAAAGAAAATCATTTAATACACGCCCTGGATGTTCTTGCCTCCTGTTCTTAGGAAGTATTTCATCACTTGGTGAGTGTTTAAATATTGCTCTCTATCCCTAGCCTTTTAATAAGGCAGGGTGATTGGCTTTACTGTGGACTAACATATTCAACAAGGAGAAAATGTCTTTTCTTTCCTTTGCAGCTGAAATGAAAACAAAAATACTTCCTTTTGACAGAGAGAAATTGGGGCACAAGATGAAGGTGAGGCATTGTTGCCCATTTGAGGACAGATATATCTCTTTCACTCATCTCACTGAAGTGAAGACCAACAGGAAGAAAATGATTATAGCTCTATCTGGGCCACTGAGAAAGTAGAATCATTAATAACAAGGCAATGTAGCAGGAGGCAAAGCTCTAAACCTGACTCCTGGGAAGCACCATAGGAAGAGGAAAAATACTGGAATTAAGAGAAGCATCTTCTCTTCATCTGTTTTTTTATGGTAGTAAAAAAAAAAACAAAACACTCAATGCAGCTTCATCTTACAACAACAACAACAACAAAAACCTCTTAAATGTTATGCTGTCTAAAATAACATACTCCTGTGTCGACATAGGGTTCATGAAATGTCTCTCTTTACCCCAGTAACATTTCCTTTTCAGGGTGTAGATTAAAAAAAAAAGACTTCAAAAATGTTTGAACTGTCCTACCTTTCTACATCCAAAGAAGAGGCTGTGAGTAATCTATGCTATTGCTAACCCTGAATCAAAAGAACCTCTAAAGCAAAAAACTACCCAGTGACACTTCTTTACTCAACAGCTTCTAGTTGGAATAGCTATGTAACAGTGTTATATGGGAAAGGTGTAATTTAATAACGAGGAAAGCAATTCAGTCAGAAAATTTTAAACATAATCATCCTTTAGGAAGCCCTAATGGGTCAATATATTGTCACTCTGCTTATTTAACTTATATGCAGAGTACATCATGAGAAACACTGGGCTGGAAAAAGCACAAGCTGGAATCAAGATTGCCAGGAGAAATATCAATAACCTCAGATATGCAGATGACACCACCCTTATGGCAGAAAGTGAAGAGGAACTCAAAAGCCTCTTGAAAGTGAAAGAGGAGAGAGAAAAAGTTGGCTTAAAGCTCAACATTCAGAAAACTAAGATCATGGCATCTAGTCCCATCACTTCATGGGAAATAGATGGGGAAACAGTGGAAACAGTGTCAGACTTTATTTTGGGGGGCTCCAAAATCACTGCAGATGGTGATTGCAGCCATAAAATTAAAAGACGTTTACTCCTTGGAAGGAAAGTTATGACCAATCTAGATAGCATATTAAAATACAAAGGTATTACTTTGCCACCAAAGGTCCATCTAGTCAAGGCTATGGTTTTTCCAGTGGTCATGTATGGATGTGAAAGTTGGACTGTGAAGAAAGCTGAGTGCTGAAGAATTGATGCTTTTGAACTGTGGTGTTGGAGAAGACTCTTGCGAGTCTGTTGGACTGCAAGGAGATCCAACCAGTCCATCCTAAAGGAGACCAGTCCTGGGTGTTCATTGGAAGGACTGATGCTGAGGCTGAAACTCCAATACTTTGGCCACTTCATAGGAAGAGTTGACTCATTGGAAAAGACCCTGATGCTGGGAGGGATTGGGAGCAGGAGGAGAAGGGGATGACAGAGGATGAGATGGCTGGATCGCATCACCGACTCGATGGACATGAGTTTGGGTGAACTCCGGGAGTTGGTGATGGACAGGGAGGCCTGGCATGCTGCGATTCGTGGGGTTGCAAAGAGTTGGACACGACTGAGCGACTGAACTGAACTGAACTGAATGGATCAAGAGGTAAAGAATCTGCCTGCAATGCAGGAGACACAGAGACATGAGTTCAATCCCTGGGTCAGGAAGATCCCCTGAAGAAGGAAATGACAACCCACTCCAGTATTCTTGCTGGGGAATCCCATGGACAGAGAAGCCTGGCAGGCTATGTTCCATAGAATTATTTGGCAAGTAATAATAAATGCTTATTACCTAATAAGTGCTTTTATATTAAATTCATTTTTCTCCAAAATAAGTGAAAAAAAAATTCCATCCAAGCACTGTTTGTTAACTACTGCAGATGAGCTCAGTTGGACACAAAGACTGTTTAGAACAAATAAAAAGTTTAGATAACCTCACAAGGAGAACTAAAATTAACCAAAGTTCAATAGAGATTCAGTTTGTTTGCTCATATAGGCTCTAATCTAATTTAGAAAACAGAACTTCACATCTGAGAAAGGGAGACAGAGAAGAAAGCATGGGTATACGCTCATTTTGCTTGTAAGAAGATTTGAGGGAAAAGAAAATATTTTGGTAGAATTGGATTTACATTAATTTGGTCTTGTCAAGATAATAAAAAAAATAGAAAGAACAAATCACT
The DNA here is from genome assembly GCF_003369695.1 of Bos indicus x Bos taurus. Lineage (NCBI taxonomy): Eukaryota > Metazoa > Chordata > Mammalia > Artiodactyla > Bovidae > Bos > Bos indicus x Bos taurus. The sequence goes on from NC_040077.1 coordinate 57,993,628, forward strand.
TTTATTACTCAGAGCTTAAATTACATGCTGATTGTAGAAATGTGTGTCTTTAATAATTTTTATTAATCTCTACAATGCTCTATCTTATTTCTGAACATAATAAGAAGTCTTCAGTATCTAAGTACCTAGTTCTCAATACCACTCACATAGACTTCTTATCTGGGATGGCATATGTCACTCCAGAAACTGACAATTTCAAAAATCATGCTAATTGGTACATCCATCAAAATGTCCTTATTCTCTTTTCTTCTTAATACTTCTATCTTGTTTTCTTCTTTCTTATTAATCATATAAAAGTTATCTTTTGTGGGGTGATGTCACTGAAAATAAGAGTAGGAACTCCAAAATTGTTTCTACTATAGAAGGCAATGGCACCCCACTCCAGTACTCTTGCCTGGAAAATCCCATGGACAGAGGAGCGTGGTAGGCTGCAGTCCATGGGGTCAAAAAGAGTCAGACACAACTGAGCAACTTCACCTTCACTTTTCACTTTCCTGCATTGGAGAAGGAAATGGCAACCCACTCCAGTGTTCTTGCCTGGAGAATCCCAGCAACGGAGGAGCCTGGAGGGCTTCCCTCTATGGGGTTGCACAGAGTCAGACATGACTGAAGTGACTTAGCAGCAGCAGCAGCTCTGAGGAAACCCATTGGCCTTACTAGAAAAAAACCTTAAAACAACTTTAAATTACTATCTTAAATATACTCAAAGAGTTTAAGGAAAACATGGACAAAAACTAAAGTACATCAAGAAAATAACATGAACAAAAATGGAAATATCAATAAAGAGAATATAAATTTTATCACTTTAGGACCGAGAAACCCTAGATCTACCTTGCTTTTATGCATCTAATCAACTCAGTCAATTCAAGGAAATCAACCCTGAATTGAAAGAACTGATGCTGAAGCTGAAGCTCCAATACTTTGGCCATCTGATGTGAAGAGCTGATTCACTGGAAAAGACTCTGGTGTTGGGAAAGATTGAAGACAAAAGGAGAAGGGGGTGGCAGAGGAAGCCTGGTTAAATGGTATCACCAACTCAATGGACATGAATCTGAGCAAACTCCAGGAGATAGTTGAGAATAGAGGAGCCTGGTGTGCTGCAGCCCAGCAAAGACTTGCAAAGAGTTAGACACAACTTAGTGACTGAACAACAGATTTGAGTCTACTTTCTCCAGAAGAAGGTATTTATTCTTAATGAAATATTTCTTCTATTTGCATTCTCTGCTTATAAATGGCAAATCTATAAGTTGCTTATTTATAAGAAAATCTTTGCAGGATTAGAGCTAACTCCAAGGAATCACTATTTTTTTTTTTTTTTTATGTTTTGTGAGTGTAGATGGCTGCACTGATTTGTCTGCAAATTTGTCTTCTGGTCTTATAAAATTTTGAATGAGGGACACATGAAAGATTTGTGATTAGATTAACCAACTTGGAGGTCACTGAAGACTCTTCACAAATTCTAGTTTCTATCTATATGGCCATGTTCCAAGTCCTATCTCAGGACTTGGAACATGGCCATAATTTAAGAATTAAATTATGTCAATTAAAAAACAAAAACCACACATCATCATCACCAGAGGAAAGAAGCCAGAGGCAACTTCTAAACTGTGTTTGCCTTTTGAGGTGGACATATGCTATTTTTGCCTTTAGAGGACTCATCCCCACTTCTTCTGAGAGTGCCACCTTAATTTTCTTTAAATGACTACCTCTCAGCTCTTCTCAGTCCTTCAGATCCAGAAGATGTCAGCCTGACACCAACCACAGAAGTGGGTATGTGACACAGGCCAGCAAAGAACGCTGCACAAAAGATGTGGCTCCAAGTGGGAACACATACCATGAAGTGTAACAAAAACAGCCAATGACCCCATTCTAGAGCATCCTTTCCTTCTTTCAGAACTTTTATCAAAATTTTTTAAAAAGAGCCATTCACTGTCTTTCTAAGCCTGATACTGTTGTTAATCATTGCCACCTTCAGCCTGGATGGGAGGGGAGTTTGAGGGAGAATGGATACATGTATATATTTGACTGAGTTCCTTTATTGTCCACAGGAACTATCACAACATTGTTAATCAGCTATGTGTGCATGCTAAGTTGCCTCAGTTATGTCTGAGTCTTTGTGACCCTATGGACTCTAGCTTACCAGGCTTCTTTGTTCATGGGATTCTCCAGGCAAGAATACTGGAGTGGGTTGCCATGCCCAGCTCCAGGGGATCTTCCCAATCCAGGGATCAAACCTGCATCTCTCATGTCTCTTGCACTGGCAGACAGATTCTTTACCACTAGCTCCACCTGGGAAGCCTTCATCAACTATACCCTAATATAAAATAAAAAGTTTAAAAAAATCATTACCACCTTAGAGAAAAACTTGTCTTTAAATAAACCCAACGTAAGTAGTAAAGACACAACTGAGCGACTGAGCACACAGCATAGCAAGTGGTAAAGAATTCACCTTCAAAGCAGAAGACTTGGGTTTGATCCCTGGGTTGGAAAATCCTCTGGAGAAAGAAATAACAACCCACTCCAGTATTTTTGCCTGGTAAGTCCCATTGACAGAGGAACCTGGTGGGCTACAGTCCATGGGATGGTAAAAGAGTCAGACAGGACTTAGCAACTAAACAACAACGATAAATAGTAAAACAGAGCCAAAAGTCAGAGAGAGAATTTGGTTGAGGTCATGGATCCAGCTGACCTCTCTTTCCTTTTTGATTTATACTAGCTTGAACTGAGTTCCTGTCACTTGCAAATTAAAGAGTCCAGATCCAAGAGTATCAATAAGGTAAATAGGAACATGGGTCTTTCTAAGACCAGAAATGATTCTCCTGAGACAGAAATATGAGACAGAAAAACATGGTGACATAAGAAAAAAATCTAATCCAATCCAACTAAGCATATTTAAAAGCAGAGACATTACTTTGCCAACAAAGGTCTGTCTAGGCAAAGCTATGGTTTTTCCAGCAGTCACGTATGGATGTGAGAGTTTGACTATAAAGAAAGCTGAGTGCCAAAGAATTGATGCTTTTAAACTGTGGTGTTGGAGAAGACTCTTGAGAGTCCCTTGGACTGCAAAGAGATCAAACCAGTAAATCCTAAAGGAAACCAGTCCTGATTATTCATTGAAAGGACTGATGCTGACTTTGAAACTTCAATACTTTGGCTACCTGATGCGAAGAACTGACTCATTGGAAAAGACCCTGATGCTGGGAAAGATTGAAGGCAGGAGGAGAAGGGGCTGACAGAGGATGAGATGGTTGGATGGCATCACCTACTCAACAGACATGAGTTTGAGTAAACTCCAGGAGTTGGTGGTGGATGAGGAGGCCTGGCGTGCTTCAGTCCATGGGGTTGCAAAGAGAACACAACTGAGCAACTGAACTGAATTGAATCCAACTAATTGTGCTAAACTTTAATCTGCTTTGAAAACTTAACCTCTAAAAAACTATGCCTTAATTAGTGAGCTAGACCTCAATCCACCCTCTTTATGGGCAGAATGTCTCATCTTAATCCTGAAAGTCTGGAGGCAAAACAGAGAGATATAACCAAAGAAGAAAGACATGTGAGCCTTGGAATTACCCAGAGGCTATGAGAAAACATTAGATATGCTGAAAGAAGTGACTTTTCTTCAGCGGGATGCTAAGCAAATTTAACCTGATCTACTATGGCTTCATAGTCAATAACCCAAAATAAGATTCATAATTAGAGATGTAGTATTTTTAGGACTCTCATTTGTAATGTGTAAGTATATTTTGGCATCTGGTCCCATCTCTTCATGGCAAATAGATGGGGAAACAGTGGCTGACTTTATTTATTTATTTTTTTTGGACTCCAAAATCACTGCAGATGGTGATTGCAGCCACGAAATTAAAAGACACTTACTCCTTGGAAGGAAAGTTATGAGCAGCCTAGACAGCATATTAAAAAGCAGAGACATTACTTTGTCAACAAAGGTCCATCTAGTCAAGGCTATGGTTTTTCCAGTAGTCATGTATGGATGTGAGAGTTGGACTCTAAAGAAAGCTGAGGGCAGAAGAATTGATGCTTTTGAACTGTGGTGTTGGAGAAGACTCTTGAGAGTCCCTTGGACTTCAAGGAGATCTGACCAGTCCATCTTAAAGGAAATCGGTCCGGGGTGTTCATTGAAAGGACTGATTTTGAAGCTGAAACTACAATACTTTGGCCACCTGATGTGAAGCCCTGACTCATTTGAAAAGACCCTGATGTTGGGAAAGATTGAAGGCAGGAGGAGAAGGGGAATACAGAGACTGAGATGGTTGGATGGCATCACCAACTCAATGGACATGAGTTTGGGTAAACTCAGGGAGTTGGTGATGGACAGGGAGGCCTGGTGTGCTACAGTTCATGGGGTCACAAAGAGTCAGACACGACTGAGTGACTGAACTGAACTGAAGTATATTTTAGAATAATTTGGTCACATTTAGTTTCAAACTCATTTTCCAAAAGGCATTATTTATGAAAGATGGAACTTTCTGTTTCTCTGTTGAACTGCATATACTTGCAAACCACCTCTTATCTATATGTCATATAAAACTAGAAATATGTGTGTAAATATACAGTCCTATATTACATGTATATAAATATGCAGTATATATATATATATATATATATATATATTACCCTCTAGTGATTCAAAGAGGAGCCCAAACCATTATTTCTACTAATGAGTCATAGTGTAGATCAAATGTTACTTATCTCTGTTTTAGTTGATCTATTCTTTATAATTCATTTTCCTTTAAACACTTATGATTCAAAACATGATGCTATAAAAAGAATGCTTTTTTGTATTTTGTAGCAATTTACAGGTTTCTGAATATCTTCTGAAAGCCCAACACATTTCCTTTTCTTATCCTTATCTTGTGGGCTTTCCAGGTGGCACTAGTGGTAAAAGAATCTCTCTGCTGATGCAGGAGACTCAGGAGATCAGGGTTCAATCCTTGGGTCAGAAAGATTCCCTGGAGGAGGAAATGACAACCCACTCCAGTATTCTTGGCTGGAGAATCCCAAAGAAAAGCCTGGTGGGCTACAGTTCATAGGGTCACAAAGAGTCAGACATGACTGAAGTGACTTAGCATGCAGTATCCTTATCTTGTACCATGAAAAGTGTAGAAACAAGCCTCAGAAAAAGGGATGAAATAATAACATTTATATTTATGTGCATATTTGCATATATATACACACATTTATTTTTCACTTAAAATAATAGGTGCTCATTAAATATGTTTGTCATGGGTGGAGGTAGAATTTGGTAGAATTTGATAAACTGTGAGTATGGTGATGCTACATGTTGCACTCATAATTTTAGTAAGAAAATCACAGTATTCAAAATTCTATTACTGAAGCTCTAACGAACACAAAACTAAACAAGACATAAGATCTTTTCATCAAGGAACAGAGAATCAGATAATATCATGAAGCTTCAATAAGGGTCATTACCTTTGAACTAGATATTGAAAGAAGTTAGTATTTTAACAGGTAAAAATTTCAACCAGGTAAAGGAAAAAGTATAACTAAAGTTGTCAAAGCCAAAAAAACCAGATGCTGATTGCAAGAAATGGATCCCAGGGAAGAGTTAAAGTCAGCATGGGTAGTGGGATTAGAATGTTTAGGCTTTGGGGAATTTGGTAACGTAAAACTCTAAAGTTGCTCCAAAGTGTCAGCTCTAGAAATGAGGAAACCAAAGTTTGAAATTGCTTGTAATTTCTCATGTGTTTTGTGTTTAAGCTGCAATGACTTTGGGGCATGTGTTCACAGTCACCGGGGATACGAAAGTTTGGAAAGTCAAAGCAAAAGTCATTTTCTGCCTTAGGGATGTTTAGGTCTGTGCTCTGCTTGGTTAATTTAAGTGCTTAACTTTTACTGGTTCACTTGGTAGAAGTTACTGCTTTAAAAAAAAAAAGGAAAGAAAGAAAAAAAAAGCCACTGAATCTCAATTATTATATGACCTTTTGGGGATTTAAAAGATAGTCTTGTCGCTGGATTCAAAAGCATCCTTTGCCCTTTTAGGAAACTTTTTTTTCATAGGAGGAAAGGCTTCCCTCTCTTTATTCACAGTTGTGTGTTCTCTAATAAGTGTGCCTTTTCCTTTAGGGCTGACCTGCTTTCACTTCAGTGCATGTTGTTTTCAAAGAGCCATTTGATGTACAAGAAACCTTCTGCTTAAAAATAAAAAAAGGAAGCCCTAAGAGTAAAATAGAAAGAAAGAGACGGAGGGAAAGAGAAAAAAAAAATGGTTTTGTCATGTTTATTTTTGTATTTGGGGATCGTTGGAGAGATAAATATGTATGCAGAATTTTGCACTAAAATGATTGAACTTCCAATTAAATTGCCAATTTAAAATATGTGTCATTTGATTCTTCACTAACACTGTGCCTCACTTTAACCAAATCAGAAGGACATAAACAAGCAAATTCCAAAGAATCTATTATTTTTTTTGAAATGCAACAAGAAAGGAAGAGAAATTATCTCTTTATAGTCTATTTAGAGAATTCAAACCCTTTCTTGTGAACACTGGAAATCCCCAGGTATATCTGTGTCCCACCCAAATATATGTTCTTTATCTTGCTCTGTGAATCTAGTAATCCTGATTTCCGGGATCTCTGCTCCAGTAGAGTTGATCTATTTATCATATATCATCAGTTCAGTTCAGTGGCTCAGTCGTGTCTGACTCTTTGCGACCCCATAGACTGCAGCACACCAGCCTCCCTGTCCATCACCAACTCCCAGAGTTTACTCAAACTCATGTCCATTGAGTTGGTGATGCCATCCAACCATCTCATCCTCTGTCAGCCCCTCTCCTGCCTTCAATCTTTCCCAGCATCAGGGTCTTTTCCAATGAGTCAGTTCTTCACATCAGGTAGCCAAATTTATTGGAGTTTCAGCTTCAGCATCAGTCCTTCCAATAAATATTCAGGACCGATTTCCTTTAGGATAGACTAGTTGTATTTCCTTGCAGTCCAAGGGATGAGATAATTTCTAGGCAGGAAAATGGGGAAAGGACAAGTGTCAAAGTCATGGACCAGCCGAATGTAAGTCTTTAAACAGATAATCCTTCCTACAAACACTTCTATGTTATTGGCCAATACTATATCACACAACCAACCCAAGTTGCTAGAAATTCTAAGAGATCAAGTTTTGTTCTGTTTTGATCTAAGCACATTACCCTAAACACATACAGTTTGTTTTTTTTGTTAATGAAAAAAATAGGAACAACTCCATCTGGGTAGATAACCAATAGTCTAGTTCACAATGCTGAACTCTAGGTGCATTATACAGTGCCTATTGCAGAGAACACACTCAATAAGAATATAATGAATGAATTAGTAGTTAAGTTAGGAACACTTACCGTGATTGTTACATTTAATTATGGGCTTTTAAATGCCTTCATCTATAGTATCTCAAAGCCCAATTAAAAGATACCAAATGACAAGTACTTAAAAAGTTGTTTAAGGCTTCATTTTTAACACATGTAGCACAGTATCACACATGATTAGGCATTTTTTAAAGTTCTCTGCTGCTGCTGCTGCTGCTAAGTCACTTCAGTCGTGTCCAACTCTGTGTGACCCCATAGATGGCAGCCCACCAGGCTCTGCCGTCCCTGGGATTCTCCAGGCAAGAACACTGGAGTGGATGGCCATTTCCTTCTCCAATGCATGAAAGTAAAAAGTGAAAGTTCTCTACCTAATTATAATGGGAAAATTCCAAAAGAAATTGTTTTCTTTCTCTTCAAACTTATCTCAGTAGCTCTAGACCTTATCTACAGGAAAAGCATACTTTCTTTTTCTGTCCCATGTTATAAATTCTTTCCAGTTAAAAGGACAGGCTTTATTCTTCACAGAAGTTTTTTCAATCTATGTAATGGTTACTTTCTAAACAAGAAAGTGCCATTTACTTTGGTTGGAGTCGGCAGATGTAAATCTATTTTTGCTGATATCACATCTCAAGATTCTTTAGTCTTGACACTTACACATTAGTTTATGTTATCTCATTGCAACTACGGGTTTTTCCCATGGAAGGGAACTGTGTCCCTACTACTGAATACAGAATGACTTAACTTAGATTATTCTTTAAAAAAAAATAAGACAGGGAACTTTTTACAAAGACATTTAAAAAAAATAGGGAAGACTCTCTCTCTTTCATTTCATCTCTCTCTCTTTCTCTCTCTCTCTCTCACACACACACACACACACACACAGATTCACACACACAAAAAAAGTTATAGTAAAAATAAAGCATAAGAAAAATCCAAGTTCTGTGGAAATGAGTCCAGAAGGATAAGCCAAAATCACTAGTTTTCATATTGCAGTAAGAATAAACAATGTATATAGAACCTACTGGATAAGATAAAATATAAAAGATACTATAAAATTATTTTCCACAGCCCTCCACACTGGAGGTTTCTGGCTAGACCCCCCAAGACACCAGAACTGCTGCCAGGTATGTTTAGTTGAGAATGAAAGTAGAGGATTCTGAGTTTAATGGATCTCTGTCACACCTGAATGCACAATTTCAAGTGATTTATATATATGTGTATGTGTGTGTATATATATATATATATAATCTCACCAGGCATTATTTCAAGTGATCTATATACATTACCTCCTTTAACCCATATAGCATTGCAATGTCGCTGTGTTGTTATCACCATTTTACAATTAAAGCACTGAGGCTTACATCGTTTGCCCATCTGCCTGGTGGTAACGTGGCACATAAATGCAGGCATCTAGCTCTAAATCAAGGCTCCAAGCACTATCCTGCACTGCCTCACCATGTCTACAGTGATGCAATGCTTTAAGCCACTGTATCTGAGAAGAGTCATTCTTTGGAATGATTATTAATACTTTATTTTTTTTTTAGCATTACAACATTTTTATTAATACTTTATAATAAGAAAAACAAAGCTAAAAAAGAAGAAAACCAAGTGCAAAGCAGTAACAACAGGTATTGACTGTGGACTGTTTCTAAGGGTGAGCCAGAAAGGATGCCATGACTCCCAGGAAGTAGGGGCACTCAGAAATTCTTTTAATGACTTTTCAAGTATGTACTACCTATATTTCCATCAAACAGGCACCAATTCTATTTACTGCACAATAAAAACTAGTCTCCTTGCTTTTCAAGTTTATAAAGCTTAAAACACTTTGAATTCTAAGAGAATGTCATGAGTATTAAAAAGTCTAGAATGAATAATTTAGGACAGGATTGAAAGCCTGTGAATACTGGTATTACAAAGAACAATATTAAAGGATCTTTAACAATTACATCCCAGCTCTGAGGCTGTAGATTCAGATATTCTTCCTCAAAATAAAAGAGCAGGGGAAGCCTTTTACCACCCCACTAAGTAGGCTCTACATTTGTGTGGATGCAGGGGGGTGGGGTGGTATGTTGGTACATTGAGTGAGGAGTCTACTCAAACTAATTAGAGGAAAGTCTAAAGACAGAAATGGACGGGCACACCTTCCTGGCCACTAATGGTGAAGTGTAGGCATGGATCGGACAATGATCTTTCACCACCTCAGTACAGAGAATTGATTAGCAATTAGTAAAATTAGTAGAATTGATTGGCATGAGTGCCTCAGTGGAAATGATGAACTACTATTTTTCTTGTGAACTCTGATGAGTCAGGGGTGAGCACTTAGCCACACAGCCACCTACTGGGCATTTTAAATAGCTCCACTCAGCTCAGCGCTCTGTGATGTCCTAGAGGAGGGATGGGAGGAGTGGGAGGGGGCTCAAGAGGGAGGGGACACAGGTATACTTATAGCTGAGTCACACGGTTTTACAGCAGAAACTAACATAACATTGTAAGGCAACTATCCTCCAATTAAAACAATAAAAAATAAATGTAAAATGTAAAATAAAATAACTCTAACACTAGATCTACTCTTCTAGACCATTCTGGACAGCATCCCCTCTCCTCTCTTCAATAAATGCTCCAAAATAAATTATGATTTGGGCACCAAATACAGCAACCTTCTATACTCTATCAAAAGTAAATTCCAAGATCAGAAGAGTCCAAGGGAGTTTGAGAATTTCCCGGAATCAGGAATTACAAGTCTCCTGGATACACATTCACCAGAAAGAAGAAACGGAACTCCAACTACCAAGAGTCTTTGTTTTCCTTCTTAGTTACATAAGTGGGACATTTAATTTTCTATTGGGGAATGTGTTAGGAGCTTTTATTCAATTTCCACCAGACCGTGGCAATGTGAAAAGGAGTTTTCTAAGGGGTGAATCTTGCTGCTTTAAAGGAAGAATCACGGTTATAAGGGAGTCAGGGGAATCAACTTGTACCAGTTTGTCTTGGGTATTTCTGGTTTTAGCACAGAATGTCCTATACACTAGGAAAGACAGTTTCAGCCAAAGTAGGATGGTCGGTCACCATAAGGCTTGCTTCTACACAGTAACACATAAGCATACACATTTTACACACATGCAGACACACCAAAATCTTCCTTGCTTTCCTATCCTTTCACTGGCTATTATCCCACCACATAAAATTTCTTTATAAAACCATTTTTCCTTCTTTTCCTTTCACAATATATCCTGATGGATTTATAAAACCGAAAGTCTGAATCACTAGCAGTCTGCCCCCTCCAGCAAAAGAAAAAACAAAGCTTGCTTTCCTCAAGAGTAAGGAAAATATATTTAAAATACTCCAGAAGGTATACTTTCCACAAGCACGAGAAAGCAAAATAAAGCTGTCTGTTGAAGCATGTTGAAAGTCACTGTCCTATCTCCACAAGGGAGGGTCCCCAGGAAGTTACAGAATCATGTGCACAACACACCAAACTACATCCTTAAGTGACTTCCTGTTAAAGGGTATCACGTTGGCCTTATTTAAAATTATGTTGCTGATCAGAAAATGCACCATTGTTCTGAATTGTGCATCCAAATGTGACAGAGAGTTCTTTGAGACCCAAGAGACTCAGGGACCTCTGTATTCATTAGTCTATTGACATGAGAAAATGATAAACTAAAACTACACTGGCAGCAGTTTTGGTGTCCTGGAGGTCCTACTGAAAGGCTCCAATGTGGAGGGATGCAGGAAGTTATTTTTATCTTATTTTCCAAATTAATATTATAAGATAAAAAATTAATGAATTGAGACATGAAAAGCCCCACTGTGGAGGGACGCAGGTGGTTATTTTTATCTTTTTTTCCAAATTAATATTATAAGGTAAAAAATTAATGAATTGAGACATGAACAAAATTTCCAGCTTCATAGACTTTTTGTGTGACAGGATCAAATGAGCATAACTTCTGGTGTCAAATTATGGACACTAAGTCATGAAAGAAAATTCCTGGAAAACAGAAAGTCGGGGTTCTAATTCTGGCAAAAGTGTCCTCCTGTGAGATCAAATTGCCAACATCCGTTGGACCATGGAAAAAGCAAGAGAGTTCCAGAAAAACATCTATTTCTGCTTTATTGACTATGCCAAAGCCTTTGACTGTGTGGATCACAATAAACTGTGGGAAATTCTGAAAGAGATGGGAATACCAGACCACCTGACCTGCCTCTTGAGAAATCTGTATGCAGGTCAGGATGGAACAGTTAGAACTGGACATGGAACAACAGACTGGTTCCAAATAGGAAAAGGAGTACGTCAAGGTTGTACGTACTCACGTACATCAATATTGTCACCCTGCTTATTTAACTTACATGCAGAGTACATCATGAGAAATGCTGGACTGAAAGAAACACAAGCTGGAATCAAGATTGCCGGGAGAAATACCAATAACCTCAGATATGCAGATGACACCACCCTTATGGCAGAAAGAGAAGAGGAACTAAAAAGCCTCTTGATGAAAGTGAAAGTGGAAAGTGAAAAAGTTGGCTTAAAGCTCAACATTCAGAAAACGAAGATCATGGCATCCAGTCCCATCACTTCATGGGAAATAGATGGGGAAACAGTGGAAACAGTGGCTGACTTTCTTTTTTTGGGCTCCAAAATCACTGCAGATGGTGACTGCAGCCATGAAATTAAAAGACGCTTACTCCTTGGAAGGAAAGTTATGACCAACCTAGATAGCATATTCAAAAGCAAAGGCATTACTTTGCCAACAAAGGTCCATCTAGTCAAGGCTATGGTTTTTCCTGTGGTCATGTATGGATGTGAGAGTTGGACTGTGAAGAAGGCTGAGCACCGAAGAATTGATGCTTTTGAACTGTGGTGTTGGAGAAGACTCCTGAGAGTCCCTTGGACTGCAAGGAGATCCAACCAGTCCATTCTGAAGGAGATCAGCCCTGGAATTTCTTTGGAGGGAATGATGCTGAAGCTGAAACTCCAGTACTTTGGCCACCTCATGCGAAGAGCTGACTCACTGGAAAAGACTCTGATGCTGGGAGGGATTAGGGGCAGGAGGAGAAGGGGACGACAGAGGATGAGATGGCTGGATGGCATCACTGACTGGATGGATGTGAGTCTGAGTGAACTCCAGGAGTTGGTGATGGACAGGGAGGCCTGGAGTGCTGCGACTGGGTTGCAAAGAGTCGGACACGACTGAGCGACTGAACTGAACTGAACTGAAGCTATGGACTTAAAAGTAAAAAGACTACACTGACCAAGAAACCAGGATCAAGCCAACTGGGGACTCCATGTGGTATCTAAAAATAACATTTTCTACTCAGCTCCAGCTGATGCTCACCATAGTCTATCTAGCATGTAAAATTTTATGTTATTTCTTTTCTGTTTTTCTTTAACTAATTGCTTTTATTAATTCTATGTAAAAAATATAAATGAAAACAAATTGAAATTGATGATATTGCTAACGTGGCTAAACATCCAGCTTTTGTGTGAAATCCTCTTATGTGTTAATTTTAGCAACTCATTCAACACATTAAAAAATATCGTACATGTCAAAACACACCTATAGGCTGGATCTGGCCCAAAAGTCACACCTTTGCTATTTCTGCTTCTAAGACTTTATTAGTTTGATTAAATAAAATTAGAGAAAAAAGGAAACCAGAGGAGCAGGTAGAAGTATCCAGAGGGTTCCAGGGGCTCATAGAGAGTGATAGGGAAATGAGAAAGATATACTCTACAATCAGCCTTCCTTTCTAGTGACCGTCAGATAATTCCAATGTCTAGTGACTACATGTAACTTTTACTATTAAACCATAGCTATACAACTTTAAAGATTTAAATAATGATTGATTTCAACACAATACTTCATTTTACTGTTAAAAGAAAAAAGACTCAAAGTTAACATCACACCTTGGAATATAACCCAGAGCTCTCATCTTTCATTCCACTGAAGTGTTAGTCACTCAGTCGTGTCCAACTCTTTGTGACCCCACATACTGTAGCCCACAAGGCTCTTCTGTCCATGGAATTCTCCAGGCAAGAATACTCCCACAGATTGCCATTTCCTTCTCCAGAAACAAGTAGTAGTAAGACATAAAATCAATACTTTGGAAAGATAAAATTAAGGAGCAGCAAAAATGGTTAGAAACAAGGAGATCAGGTGGGAGAATGTAGCAATAACACAGGAGCATGAATGGGAATGGAGAGAACATTTCAGGAGATTTTGTTTAAGACAGAACATTCTGAACTTACTGACTGGATATGCAGGGAAAGGGAGAGGGCAGAACCAGAGATAAAGCTGTAGTTTCCAGCTCAGGTGACTGAGCAGATGAAGTGCCTTTTAAAGGAATAAGGAAGTCAGAGGAGGAGGCAAGTACAGTTGGCCCTTAAACAATGGGGGTGGGAATGGGAATTAGGAGGTCCACTCCTCCAGAGTTGAGAAGTGGGGGGATAACTTTACAGTCAGCATCCATGATTCCACAACCGCAGATTCAAACAACCATGGACCATGTAGTACTGCAGTATTTATTTTAAAAATCAGCATATAAGAGGACCCCTGCAGATCAAACCTGCATTGTTCAAGGGTTGTTATGGAGAGTATGCAAGATTATCAGTTCTATTTTGGACAAAGAGTATTGGTGGAATTTGGAGAAAATTGGTAGTAGGTACCCTTCCGACAGCACAGAATTTAAGATTAGAGCCCAGACAGAAATGTAGGATTTAACCCAAGAGGATAGTTCATTCCAGTACCATTTCCCATAATTTCCACAAAATTATGGCCATCACTTTCCTATACCAAAGTCTTGTCTGAGGTACAAAAGAAGATAATGTATATTGAAAAAATTTATAAACTGTCAAGTGCTGTGCAAACATAACTTATTGTGATACTGAGAAGACCTGGAAGAATGTGGATTACTAGCTGGAGCATTTGAATGGAAAAGCTTAAGTTAAAGTTTCGGGAGAGAAAGTCCTGCAAGAAAGCTGTAAAATCAGGCACAAAAGTAGCCAAGAGGTGTAGTCTAAAAAGAACCACTTTGGCAATTCCCTGGTGGTCCAGTGGTTAGGACTCCAAGCTTTCACTGCCAAGGGGCTTGCTTCAGGCCCTGGTTGGGGAACTGAGATCCCGCAAGCCACGCAGCATGACAAAAATATTTAAAAAATAAAAATAACCTGTCTGCAAGCCTTTACAAATATAGACAATGACAATACTAAGAAAAACAAGAGCATCTACATTTTCACAGGGAAATAACCAAAAGACATTTTAGTAAGAAAGAGAATAATTAAAAATCATTGTCATTAGAAGGCAGCCATGAAGAAGTTAAACTGCTCTGACTTAAATCTGAGACAAGAACTCTCATAGTTTCATTTAATTCTCTATCACACCTCCTTTCATTCCAACAACAAAACAAGACATTCAAACTTATCGCTAAATATCAGCTTCAGGAGGGGACACAATAGAAGTCTCAGGTGCTCTCTGAAACAAAGCTAGGGTTTTCCAACCACACTGCAGATGAACTATTTTCTTAAAACACATATTTCTAAGTCAATAAAATTACAAAGTTTTTTTTTTTTCTTATGCAACTTCACAGTTTTAAAAACACAGGTGCAGCAGCAGAACAAAAGGAATCCTTTAAAAAAATTTTTTTTTAAATCCTTAAATTGTATTTATTTTGGTGAATGCTAGATGTAAATAATTTTCATTATAATGGACACCTAAATATTATAATTAGCATACCTGGTTTTTTTCAAGATGCATCTGGATATCATTAGATAAACAAGAAAACAGCATCTGGAGAGGACCAGGCCAGGCTGTTCCTTGGTATATTAGAAACATTAAGAGTGAAAATTCCCTTTATGCCAATACACTACTTCAGAAACAAGACCTAAATGAAGTTATAAAATGTTTCACTCTGGCTGATATGACATTAACATCTTCCAACAATGAGTATTATAACCCATAAAAACCTCTATTATGAGTTTTCACAATTCTGTTTAAATGCTCAAAAATGTCTTCCTTAGAAATTCAAGTGTGAGATCATGACAGAGTCAGATGTACTGGCTGAAATATGACCCTTTCTTCTGTCCGAGGCAATCCTGTCAGTGACTCCAGTCCTGTTCTCCATCTCCTGGACTTCTCTTCACCAATTATGTTCTTCTCCTTCTTATCAACAGGCTCGCCCTTTCATTTTTGAAAAACATAGTACCTGATTATTATTAAAATACTTGCCATTAAAAATTTTCATCTCCTCCTCCTTTGTTTTACCACCCTCTTCCCGTTCTCTTTTCTTGACAAACTTTGGAAAGACCAGTCAACACTCCAAGTCTTCATTTTCCTCACCTTCTCTCCTCACCTCTGACTTCAGCTATCACCAAGCTACAAAACTGCTCCTGTAATTTAGCTAATAATCTATGAACTGATCAAATTCAATGATTATTTTTCTGACATTTAAAAAAATCTTGATGGTAAAGCAACTGTACTCCAATAAGTAAATAGTACAAGGCAAAGAAACTTTGTGTTGGACAGAACCTATTAAAAATTTCCAAAACATATGATAACACATAACGATTAAGAGTATAAAGTACATAGTCACATATCCTTCATCTTGCAAATCATTTATAAACAATTGTTTATATATCTCTGAGTGTAAAATATCTTCAAAAGTGTAATGGAGATAGTCACATCTCCATCATGTGGCTTTATAAAGGTTTAAATAAAAATATGTGTGTGGCAAATACAAAAAAAAAATCTTGGTGGCATTTGAGACCATTTTTCTTGATAGTCTTGTTCAAGATAACACTATTCTGATTTTCCTCCCATTTGTCTTGCTGTATTTTCTTCCTTGTACTGAATCTTAAATGTTTATATTCCTTTTCATCCTTAGCCTTCTGCTCTTGTCTCTTCATATAACTTTCTGGATTACACCTATATTTTTGTAGGCTGTTAACTCCATAAAGTTTTCTCTAATTCATACCTCAACTTTTGACTAGATATCATCACTTGAAGACATTTGAAGGCTATACCCAAAGCTTCCTTTCCTATTCAAACCTGATCTTGCTTTTCTTCCATATTCCTTTTATTTTTTACAGATGAGGGTGGGACAGCATTAGCACACACTCTCTCAAGAAAGAAATATGAGCATCATTAAGAATTCTCCATTTTCTTCACATTCACTTACTTGTCCATTGATACTGATTGATTTTCCATTATCTTTTGTTTCTGTTTCTTCTCCAGTTAATTATCTTCTTAATACAATCACATAATTTGAAACATGCACCTATACCAAATATTTCAATGGCTCACTTTATTGGAAGGATGAAGTCCAAACACCTTGCAATGACATAAAGGACCCTTGAGAATCAAGCACCTTCTCACTTTGCTAAGTAAATATCCATTCGCTCCCACCCACACCCAAAAATTTAACCACAGGAAACTATTTGAAGGCTCATAAACATAGGTTTGGAGAAGGCGATGGCACCCCACTCCAGTACTCTTGCCTGGAAAATCCCATGGATGGAGGAGCCTGGTGGGCTGCAGTCCATGGGGTCGCTAAGAGTCGGACACGACTTAGTGACTTCCCTTTCACTTTTCACTTTCATGCATTGGAGAAGGAAATGTCAACCCACTCCAGTGTTCTTGCCTGGAGAATCCCAAGGATGGGGAAGCCTGGTGGGCTGCCATCTATGGGGTCGCATAGAGTCGGACACGACTGAAGTGACTTAGCAGTAGCAGCAAACATAGGTTGCTCTCCCACATGTCTTCCTTCTCATGGACTGCTTTTACCCCTTCTCCATCGATGTATCTCCTTCAAGACTCAATTCAAAGCTCACAGAAATATTTTCTGATACTCACCCTCCTCAGAGCTCCCACATCATTTTCTAGTCTTTAGAGCTGGCTATAGTCATTCTGACAGAATTTACAAAAACTCTTCCCATGAATCTCTGCTACTGAAATCTTCAAAAGTGGTTTAGTTGCTATCCTGGTAGAATCCCGGTTGTTCATCTCTTTCTTAAATATATGAGCTACCTAGTCCCCATGCAATAAATTTACCTTTGCTTAAGACAGCCAACCAGCAATGGCTGTGTAGTATGATTGCATGACTGCACTCATGTTAATAGTGTGACCTTGAAGGTAATTCAACCTGTTTAACATTTAAGTACAAGATAGCTCAGATCCTGATCAGTTCTCGGTAGCAAAGAGGCCTGTGAGCACATCGCACACTGAATGCATTGCCTCTTATTAAAGGTTGTATTGCTTGCCTTGTGTGCAGCCTGAGCTCCTCATTGCTAACAGCACTCATTACGTACTGCATGCTCAGTCCCTTCAGACACATGTATGACTCTTTGCCAGACTATGGACTGTAGCCAGCCAGGCTCCTCTGTCCATGGGATTATTCAGGAGTGGGTTGCCATGCCCTCCTCCAGGGGATCTTCCCTATCCAGGGATCAAACCTGAGTCTCATGTCTTCTGCATTGGCAGGTGAGTTCTTTCCCACTAGCACCATCTGGGAAACCCATTATATAGTACTGCTGCTGCTGCTGCTGCTAAGTTGTTCAGTCGTGTCCAACTCTGTGGGACCTCATAGACGGCAGCCCACCAGGCTTCCGTCCCTGGGATTCTCCAGGCAAGAACACTGGAGTGGGTTGCCATTTCCTTCTCCAATGCATGAAAGTGAAAAGTGAAAGTGAAGTTGCTCAGTAAGTGTCTGACTCTTAGTGATCCCATGGACTGCAGCCCACCAGGCTCCTCCGTCCAAGGGATTTTCCAGGCAAGAGTACTGGAGTGGGTTGCCATTGCCTTCTCCGATTACATAGTACAGACTCCTTAAATATTTTGATGATAAAAATTAATGAAAAACTGACTTTCTTAGTGTTTATCTGTGTTCTGGCTCTCGTGTACCTATTTCTCCCCTTTTATGGAAAAGTTTTCCTACTTTCCTTTAAGCAATCATCTCTCCCAAACTCTGAGCCAACATCCTTGACCCCAGAATTCAAGGATCAAGGATCTTGTTTCCCTGAAAGCAGGGACTGATTCACAGAGCAACACATAAAGAAACAAAGAGAATAAAATGTGAAGAGATATTTATCAAGAAATTCTGGGATTATTCACTTCTATTATGGTACACTCCTTCCTGGCTCTCTCGGTGTGAAATTTACAATTCAAAATTTATTGTATTAGCATCAAACAGAATGTCTAGAGCTGCCAGGGCCACTCAAGGCCAAGAAAAAAGACAGGAGAAACCAGATTATTTCTGAAATCTTTAAAGCTGTAAGATCAAGTTTTGCCTTAAGCTAATTTTGTCAAAATTTTGCCTTCAAACCAACTTATGAACCTTCCAGTTAGCTGAATAGATGAATTTCTTTTATTTAATCAATATTGAATTTTTACCTCTTATTTGTAACATAAAGAAACAACTTATATACCTATTTCACTCATCGTCCTAGGTCTGTATATTCTGGTAAAATCATTTTCTCTAGAAAATATCTCTGCCTTTGGCAAGCCACTAAACTCTAATCCTCAGTTTCCATATTAATTTGTTGAATGGCTCCTATTTGACTCATATAAACACTTTAATAAAACCTCTATTATATTGATATTTAGGGGCACATTGCTACTTTCATATGGTCTAACTCAGATGCATTCTTTTTCTGTTTATGGAATCATATTTTCAAAGCTGTAAGGTTTCTTAGAGACTATCTTATTCAGCGATTTTATTTAATATATAAGGAAACTGAAACTCAGAAGGTTGAATATTTTTTCCAAAGCCATACAAAATGTATCAGTTAAGAGAAAAATCTCTGCCCATACTTTTTCTTAACTAATCAACAGTTTGACTTGAGTAAACTGGTTATTTCTTACAAAAAACTGATTTATTTTCTCTACATCAGAGAAAAGAAAAGCAATGCTATTTATCTAGAGCTTATAGTGGAAAAGGAATCTGAGCTAAGTAATGACAGCTAGAAATAGATGAGTGGGTGTTTCAAGCTTTCAGTTGATATTTCCAACACATACAGAATAGAGGCACCACAGCTGGATGCTGTAGGTGTTACTTGGTCATGAACATATTCCTCTCAATCAACTCCTGTTCACATTTGTTCTTGTTCTTGTTCAGTTGCTAGTTGTGTCTGATTCTTTGCGATCCCATGGCCTGAAGCCCACCAGGCTCCTCTGTTCATGGGGTTCTCCAGGCAAGAATACTGGAGTGGGCTGCCTTTTCCTTCTCCAGGGGATATTCCCGACCCAGGGATCAAACCCAGATCTCCTACATTGCAGGCAGATTCTTTACCAACTGAGCCACCAGGAAAGCCCTCTTTTACTAAACTTAGATATAAAAAGGAAAACTAGGGACTGACTGGAGAAGGCAATGGCAACCCACTCCAGTACTCTTGCCTGGAAAATCCCATGGACGGAGGAGCCTGCTAGGCTTCAGTCCATGGGGTCGCAAAGAGTCAGACACGACTGAGCAACTTCACTTTCACTTTTCACTTTCATGCATTGGAGAAGGAAATGGCAACTCACTCCAGTGTTCTTGCCTGGAGAATCCCAGGGACGGCGGAGCCTGGCGGGCTGTCGTCTGTGGGGTCACACAGAGTCGGACATGACTGAAGCGACTTAGCAGCAGCAGCAGCAGCAGGGACTGACCAACTCTTCTTTATCAAAGAGTTAGTATTGGGTAATGAGACCTTTCACTGATAGAAAGGAAGATCAGACTTTCTCAGGACCTGAAGTTGACAGCATTGGTGGGTTGCTGTGCTCATGCACATTAGATTAAGTGAAAGGCACTCAGTGTTGTCCAACTCTTTGTGATCCAGTGGACTGCAGCCTGCCAGTTTCCTCTGTCCATGGATTTCTCCAAGCAAGAATACTGGAGTGGGTAGACATTCCCTCCTTCAAGATGTCTTCCCAACCCAGGGATTGAACCCAGGTCAATTGCAGGTGGATTTTTTACCGAGTCACCAGGGTTCTTTACCATCTGAGCCACATTAGATTAAATTAAATGTGCCAAGCATTTTGCCACTGAGACAAATTGTGGCCCATTCAATTGTGACATCTACATTTCTTCTGTCATTCAGTTAAACTGCTGGCTAATATTTTTTCACAAAACATTGAACACTGTATCAAAGGTACCATCAATTAGGGCCTTAATCATTTTGTGAGACTTCACTTAGACTGTTTCGTATTTATCACCTTTTCATGAAGACACTGCTAAGATGGTACCTTGATGCCTGACCTGCAGGGAACTTTGGCAAAGAGGCATCACATTAGAGTAGACTTGAGAAAAGCAAAGGATACTGTGCTGCAAGTTCAATAAAAATTACAAGATGAGACATCCTATCATTTAAAGCTGAAAAAAAATGGCAGAGGGTCTAAACATCCATATACAGTCATAGTCACTCATGCTATCAGGTACCAAATTCACATCCCTGCCATTTTCAAAGCCTGTTAAAAGACATGAACTGTGAGAGATCAGAGAAAGTATACAGGAAACTTTGGAGAATGTGACTGACAGATTGTACTGACATACACAAAATTCATGCGAGTCTGCTCTATGACAACCCACACATGCATGGTTCTCTCCACAATACTAGATTAATCATGGCTTCTCCACTTCCACCACAATCTTTTCCTCACTTTACCATCCAATTCCATTTATAATTTCAACCAAATAATATTAACCCCAGAATTCTGAAAAATAAAATTCTTTTCCACCAATGAAAGACTCTAAAGTCTGCATGAAAGTGTTTGAAAATATTTTAGCTCTAAATTTGGATCTCTATGACACAGCCTAGATCTTGTCTCCCAAGAGGACACATGTCTTCCAGAAATTTAAATAGAAAGAATAACTTTATTTTTTATTTTTTCACTTTATGACAGTGGCTGCCCCAGCAGACAGCTCTATAATTGCTATGACCATTAAAAACATACAAATACCAAGCTACTGAAAGAAGACCACCTAGGTCCAATAACTTGGTGTTCTAGTTAGCATACAAGCTGCTGAAGGGCCTATCACAAGAACACACAATTTGTTGCATAATGGTAGTGACATTTTCAGCCATCATTATTGCTGTAGATAAAAGTCAACCAAATGTATTATGTCAGGCACTAATGTGTTGATGATCTGAATTTTAAAAGCATATTTAAATAAGAACTGACGAAATTATCATGAAGAAATCCAATTTTACTTCTTATTTTAATAGCACCACATTTGAGTTAACAAGCCAAGCTTAACATTTCATAGGTACTAACCTGTGAGTTTATTTCTCATAGATGGTTAATATAAAATGTTTTCATTTCACATTTATCAAGCATCCATATTATTATGCTATTTGCTAAGCTTTTAGAAGATATGAAAGCAATTTTAACAAAATCTCAGTAATTCTGAGTTCATGCCGGTAAAATTTTAGAAAACTTGGTGATTTTTCCTAGCATATTTGTTAATATCAGGATTTGGACGTATTGCCTAATAGAGATGTATATTAACATGATAAAATATCTTGAATATGATTGTACTTATCATGATATCATCCACAGTATACAAGGAATATAATCAATTTTTCTTCATCAAAAGGAAGAATAGGAGTTCCCTGGTGGCCCATTGGTTAAGACTCCACGCTTCCACTGTAGGGGGCACAAGTTCAATTCCTGGTCACAGAACTAAGATCCCACATGCTGCACAGTGCAGCCAAAAACTAAAAAAAAAAAAAAAAAAGAACAATAATAGCTAACATCAATTGCAACTTTGTCATAACTCAGACTATATTGAGGACTTGCCTCACTTACACCTCAACACAACCCTATGAGGTAATACTATTGTGTTTCTCATTTTATAGGCATAGTAATTTAGACGCAGAGATGTTATGCATCTTGTCAATAGTCACACAGGAGCTAAAAATCTAACCCAGGTAAAGTTAGCCCAATTCCATTATGTCAGAGAAAAGATACACATAGTCATTCACCCAGCAAATACTCTCAAACAGCTTCCATGTTCTACACAGAACATTTTGTGTCACCACACTGGACACTGGAGAAATACCATTTTAAACAAGATAAAGAGTTTCTGCTTCCACAGAGCTTAAGATATCTGAAGAGAGAGATTGATAACTAGATGATGTTGATACCAATCATGCTTTCATCTGTTATACTTTCACTAGAAAGAATGCAATGGCACCCCACTCCAGTACTCTTGCCTGGAAAATCCCATGGGTGGAGGAGCCTGGTAGGCTGCAGTCCATGGGGTCGCTAAGAGTTGGACACGCCTGAGTGACTTCACTTTCACTTTTCACTTTCATGCACTGGAGAAGGAAATGGCAACCCACTCCAGTGTGCTTGCCTGGAGAATCCCAGGGACGGGGTAGCCTGGTGGGCTGCCATCTCTGGGGTCGCACAGAGTTGGACACAACTGAAGCAACTTAGCAGTAGCAGAAAGAATGAAGTAATATTGTTACAGCTGGATTTTACATTTAAAGATCCTGTGGTAAAAATCAGAAATTATAAGCTCCCTTTTAAATATACTGTGATGTATTCAAGGAAACTCTGTAATGGCATATTTTTTTGTTCTGCATAAACTTTAGTTTCTGACCTCAGAAATCTCCAAAGAAAACAGAAAAACATATCTGAGAACTTAGAGTCTGGAAATTATTATAGATCTCTCCTATTTTGCCTCTCCAAAAGCACTAGGGCTTCCCAGGTGGCTGCCGAAGCAAGAGATGCAGTTTCAATTTATGGGTCAGGAAGATCCCCTGAAGGAGGAAATGGCAACCCCTTCCAGTACTCTTGCCTGGAAAATTCCATTGGTTTCTATTGGGAGAACTTATTTCTGAGTTAATTCCTTTTCATGTGGACCATTTTAAAAGTCTTTATTGAATTTTCTACAAATGGCTTCTGTTTTATGTTTTGGTTTCTTTGGCTATGAGGCATGTGGGATCTTAGTTTCCCAAACAAGGATCAAACTCACATCCCCTGCATTGGAAGGTGAGGTCTTAAAAACTGGACAGCCAGGGAAGTCCCTCTGTGTTAATTCTTATAGTCATAATCTGGTTCTGTCACATGATTTGTGAAGCAAAAGTAACTGTGTAGAATTAATGTTGATTTGCTTTAATAGAAGTATGTGAAGAAGAGTTTTGTCTGTTTGTTTTACTCTAATCAAGGAGTACGTCAAGTCTGTATATTGTCACCCTGCTTATTTAACTTATATGCAGAGTACATCATGAGAAACGCTGGGCTGCAAGAAGCACAAGCTGGAATCAAGATTGCCAGGAGAAATATCAATAACCTCAGATATGCAGATGACACCACCCTTATGGCAGAAAGTGAAGAGGAACTAAAGAGCCTCTTGATGAAAGTGAAAGATGAGAGTGAAAAAGTTGACATAAAGCTCAACATTCAGAAAACTGAGATCATGGCATCTGGTCCCATCACTTCATGGGAAATAGATGGGGAAACAGTGGAAACAGTGTCAGACTTTATTTTGGGGGGCTTCAAAATCACTACAGATGGTGACTGCAGCCATGAAATTAAAAGACACTTGCTCCTTGGAAGGAAAGTTATGACCAACCTAGATAGCATATTCAAAAGCAGAGACATTACTTTGCCAACAAAGGTCTGTCAGGTCAAGGCTTTGGTTTTTCCAGTGATCATCTATGGATGTGAGAGTTGGACTGTGAAGAAAGCTGAGCACCGAAGAATTGATGCTTTTGAACTGTGGTGTTGGAGAAGACTCTTGAGAGTCCCTTGGACTGCAAGGAGATCCAACCAGTCCATCCTAAAGGAGATCATTCCTGTGTGTTCATTGGAAGGACTGATGCTAAAGCTGAAACTCCAATACTTTGGTCACCTCATACAAAGAGTTGACTCATTGGAAAAGACCCTGATGCTGGGAGGGATTGGGGGCAGGAAGAGAAGGGGATGACAGAGGATGAGATGGCTGGATGGCATCACCAACTCAATGGACATTAGTTTGAGTAAACTCCGGGAGTTGGTGATGGACAGGAAGGCCTGGCATGCTGCGATTCATGGGGTCGCAGCGATTGAATTGACTGACTGAAGCGTGATTAGTTCAAGTCAGAATTCAGAATAAAAATGGTCTCTAATGTTTCCAGCAAACCATTTGGAAAGTCAGAATTTTGAGTGTGCCTTCTCTCCAGCCTGCATGTTGGATCTTCCTAATTTTGGTTCTCTATCAATATATGCCTTGCACCAATGTATGGGCCACACACTCTCTCAACTTCTCCATGCCATCAAGTGTGCATTCATTCCATTTACCTGGAAGCTTATTCAGTAACTATCATTACTTCACCAGGACAGCACATTTACATTCTATCATAGACATCCAAGCCTTTAAGGCCAAGAACCAAAAGCATTATTAATTCTAGTTCAGGAGACAAATTGGAAGATAATTTGAAGTAGGAAAACCTCAAACTTTCTTACTTTAGTAATTCTCAAATCATCTTTTATGAATAAAGGTAGTAGTGTGCTACAGACAGCTTATACCAATATACAGGACCCAACATTTAAACTTTCAGGAATATGGTTAGCCTGTTCCTATTGACAGCCATTATTAAAAGTAAATAAGAGCAAATGACATAAACTGGCAATTGTATAACTAAAAAAAAATTAATAAATACTCAAAATTCAGACTTACTGAATTATTTTTATTATTTTCTACTATTTTATTTATTTATTATTTATTTTATTACATTTTATTTTATTTCTATTATTTTTATTTTTTCTACTATTTTATTATTTTTTCTACTATTATTTTTAATCTTAAGGCTATTTACACCTATTGTGTCTGTGTGGAATCAATGTTATATATTGATGTGCTACCATGCAAGTCTTTCCAATGTTGGTAGTTTGAAACTGACCACAGTAGAAGGGCACACCTATACCCCCAAAATGGCAAATTGTAAACAATCAGAGCATTTTGCCTGTTTCCTCAGAGAGTCCACTGTTGAACTTTTACCATCTCACCACTGAATACAGGCTGCTTTTACATAGACAGGCACTCTCTGGGGTGGGAAAGAAATCTGAACTTCAGTGCTAGTTCAGTTCAGTTCAGTCACTCAGTCCTGTCCGACTGTTTGTGACCCCATGAATCGCAGCATGCCAGGCCTCCCTGTCCATCACCAACTCCCGGAGTTCACTCAGACTCACGTCCATCTAGTCAGTGATGCCATCCAGCCATCTCATCTTCTGTCGTCCCCTTCTCCTCCTGCCCCCAATCCCTTCCAGCATCAGACTCTTTTCCAATGAGTCAACTCTTCGTATAAGGTGGCCAAAGTACTGGAGTTTCAACTTTGGCATCATTCCTCCCAAAGAAATCCCAAGACTGATCTCTTTCTGGATGGACTGATTGGATCTCCTTGCAGTCCAAGGGACTCTCAGGAGTCTTCTCCAACACCACAGTTCAAAAGCATCAATTCTTTGGCGCTCAGCTTTCTTCAATGTCCAACTCTCACATCCATACATAACCACAGGAAAAACCATAGCCTTGACTAGATGGACCTTTGCTGGCAAAGTAATGTCTCTGCTTTTGAATATGCTATCTAGGTTGGTCATAACTTTCCTTCCAAGGAGTAAGCATCTTTTAATTTCATGGCTGCAGTCACCATCTGCAGTGATTTTGGAGCCCAGAAAATAAAGTCTGACATTGTTTCCGCTGTTTCCCCATCTATTTCCCATGAAGTGGTGGGACCAGATGCCATGATCTTCGTTTTCTGAATGTTGAGCTTTAAGCCAACTTTTTCACTCTCTTCTTTCACTTTCATCAAGAGGCTTTTTAGTTCCTCTTCACTTTGTGCCATAAGGGTGGTCTCATCTGCATATCTGAGGTTATTGATAAACAGCAAACTTACTTATGGTTAATTCAGTTCAGGCAATAATAAAAATGTTTAAGATAATTTATTTATTTTTTTTTACTGTACACTTCTTCGTGTCTTTACTGTGCTAATATATATGGTGAATCTTTAAGACAGAAAATTCCCAAATAAGCTTGAGTTCGGAAGCCAGGTATTTTGTTTTTAAAGATCCTATTTTGTGATACTCCTCTTGCACTAAAAGTACTTTAAAAAAATGCAGTCCTGAGATTTCCAGGCTGAGGAGATAGCAAGGAAGCTCTGTGGACTCAGGTGTTATGTCTAATACTTAAAATAATGGTTTCACTAACATTCCCCTTAACTGAATTATATCTTTGACCCCTTTCACAAGAGTGAAATTTATATGGAACAACCTAACTTCAAGACAGGAGAAAGAGTGATGCAACCCAAGGAAGGAGAGGGGAAATGGGAGGGAGGCAGTGACCAGAGAGGCTAGTCTGTTACTGAGAGAATCGAAGAACATGTGGATCAAAGGGAGAGACAGATTTTCAGAATTGCCTTTACTGGAAAAAATCTGTGAGACTTTCAGGGACTTCCCTGGTGGTCCACTGGTTAACAGTCCAAGGTTCTACAGCAGGAGGTATGAGTTTGATCTCCACTGTATGGCCAAAAAAAAAAAAAAAAAATCTGTGAGACCTTAAATATTGTAAGAATTAATGCAGAAAAGCATAACTTTAGATAAGTCAATTAAAAAAATATAGTGAAGAAGTAAATTACTCTTTATGGTTTCTAGACCATTATTTGAATTTCAATTTGACTAGGATGCATACAAAGAAGGTAGCATCCTGTTTTCATTTATACTATTCCAAAGCAGTTTTGAGTGTGTGAGAAAACAATCATGGATGAACATGCTTTACTTAGTGTATCACATTAAATTTTTGCAATAAAAAGTTTTATGTTCAGTTCAGTCGCTCAGTCGTGTCTGATGCTTTGCGACCCCATAGACAGAAGCACGCCAGGCATCCCTGCCCATCACCAACTCCTGGAGCTTATTCATGTCGATCAAGTTGGTGATGCCATCCAACCATCTCATCTTCTGTTGTCCCCTTCTCTTCCCACCTTCAATCTTTCCCAGAATCAGGGTCTTTTCCAATGAGTCAGGTCTCTTTATGAAAGTTTTATGAGGTTGATATCATTGTTTATAATTTTAATTGAAGAAACTCAGAATCATGAGTTTCTTCCTTTGGTTCTTCTTGTTCTTGGGCTAATAAGAATTGTTCCTTGTTATTTGAAGACAGCCAGTTGTTCAGGTCATGGCAGCTACAACAGTGCAGAACCAAGAGTCTGCCTGGTAACATCAAGTAAGATTCAGTGATGCTAAAGAACCTGATAGCAAGACTATCTAAGGCTAGCAATATTGTTTTAATTTCTCAGAAATTTTCTAAATCTTATTTTTGAGTCTGTGGTTTCAGTGGATTTTTCCTGGTTTCTATTTCCCACAGAAATAGAGAGAAACACTGATCTGCATTGATTAAAATCTTTAAGTTTTAAAGGCACTGGGAACACAAAGATATGGTCTACAGTTGGACAAAATAAATAAACACATTAGATTTAAGTACAAGAAAAATATAGTGATGGGTCAAAAGAACAGTAAAGGAAATGAATACTACAGAAAATAAGCCAAAATGCAGCTGGACAGTGGAAGAAATTGGGCATGCACTGAGTCTGAAGAATGTGTAAAAGGGAAACATAGAGAGGAGAATGTGTACAAAAATTACAGAGAGTAATGTGCACAAACCTCTGCTTAACTGAAAAATGCATTCATACCATAAAGCTAGTAAACCCTCCTTCTCCAATGCATGAAAGTGAAAAGTGAAAGTGAAGTCTCTCAGTCGTGTCTGACTCTTCACGACCCCATGGACTGCAGCCCACCAGGCTCCGCCGTCCATGGGATTTTCCAGGCAAGAGTACTAGAATGAGGTGCCAATGCCTTCTCTGAAAGAAAGGGAACAGTGAAATCTATTTGCAAAGACTATTTGGACTCCAGCTAAAATGCCAAATGCCCAAAAATATCTTTTTCTCTTCTTAACCCCTCAGCTGTGTATTTCCTGCTTTCTCTCCTATATTAATTCCCTACTCTTCTTCTTATTTCCAAATTCAGACTTAAATTGAAGATAGTGGGGAAAACCACTAGACCATATAGGTATGACCTAAATCAAATCCCTTAAGATTATACAGTGGAAGTGAGAATAGATTTAAGGGACTAGATCTGATAGATAGAGCGCCTGATGAACTACGGACAGAGGTTCGTGACATTTTACAGGAGAGAGAAATCAAGACTATCCCCAAGAAAAAGAAATGCAAAAAAAGCAAAATGGCTGTCTGAGGAGGCCTTACAAATAGCTGTGAAAAGCAAAGGAGAAAAGGAAAGATATAGCCATTTGAAAGCAGAGTTCCAAAGAATAGCAAGGAGAGATACGAAAGCCTTCCTCAGGGATCAATGCAAAGAAATAGAGGAAAACCATAGAATGGGAAAGACTAGAGATCTCTTCAAGAACATCAGAGATATCAAGGGAACATTTCATGCAAACATGGGCTCAATAAAGGACAGAAATGGTAGGGACCTAACAGAAGCAGAAGATATTAAAAAGAGGTGGCAAGAATACACAGAAGAACTGTACAACAAAGAGCTTCACAACCAAGATAATCACGATGGTGTGATCACTCACCTAGAGCTAGACATCTTGGAATGTGAAGTCAAGTGGACTTTAGAAAACATCACTACAAACAAAGCTAGTGGAGGTGATGGAATTCCAGTTGAGCTATTTCAAATCCTAAGAGATGATGCTATGAAAGTGCTGCACTCAATATGCCACCAAATTTGGAAAACTCAGCAGTAGCCACAGGACTGGAAAAGGTCAATTTTCATTCCAATGCCAAAGAAAGGCAATGCCAAAGAATGCTCAAACTATCACACGATTGCAGTCATCTCACACACTAGTAAAGTAATGCTCAAAATTCTCCAAGCCAGGCTTCAGCAATATGTGAACCGTGAACTTCCTGATGTTCAAGCTGGTTTTAGAAAAGGCAGAGAAACCAGAGATCAAATTGCCAACATCATCAAAAAAGCAAGAGAGTTCCAGAAAAACATCTATTTCTGCTTTATTGACTATGTCAAAGCCTCTGACTGTGTGGATCACAATAAACTGTGGAAAATTCTGAAAGAGAAGAGAATACCAGACCACCTGACCTGCCTCTTAAGAAACATGTATGCAGGTCAGGAAGCAACAGTTAGAACTGGATGTGGAATAGACTGGTTCCAAATAGGAAAAGGAGTACGTCAAGGCTGTATATTGTCACCCTGCTTATTTAACTTATATGTAGAGTACATCATGAGAAACACTGGGCTGGAAGAAGCACAAGCTGGAATCAAGATTGCCGGGAGAAATATCAATAACGTCAGATATGCAGATGACACCACCCTTATGGCAGAAAGTGAAGAACTAAAGAGCCTCTTGATGAAAGTGAAAGAGGAGAGTGAACAAGTTGGCTTAAAGCTCAACATTCAGAAAACGAAGATCATGGCATCTGGTCCCATCACTTTAGGGCAAATAGATGGGGAAACAGTGGAAACAGTGTCAGACTTTATTTTTGGGGGCTCCAAAATCACTGCAGATGGTGACTGCAGCCATGAAATTAAAAGATGGTTACTCCTTGAAAAGAAAGTTATGATCAACCTAGACAGCATATTAAAAAGCAGAGGCATTAATTTGTCAACAAAGGTCCATCTCGTCAAGGCTATGGTTTTTCCAGTAGTCATGTATGGATGTGAGAATTGGACTATAAAGAAAGCTGAGCACAGAGGAATTGATGCTTTTGAACTGTGGTGTTGGAGAAGACTCTTGAGCTCCAACTGTGGTGTTGGAGAAGACTCTTGGACTGCAAGGAGATCCAACAAGTCCATCTAAAGGAGATCAGTCCTGGGTGTTCATTGAAAGGACTGAGGTTGAAGCTGAAACTCCAGTCCTTGGCCACCTGATGCGAACTGCTGACTAATTTGAAAGGACCCTGATGCTGGGAAAGATTGAGGGTGGGAGGAGAGGGGACGACAGAGGATGAGATGTTTGGAAGACATCACCGACTCACTGGACATGAGTTTGAGTAAACTCTGGGAGTTGATGATGGCAGGGAGGCCCCGAGTGCTGCTGTTCATGGGGTCACAAAGAGTTGGGCATGACTGATTGACTGAATGAACTGAACTGAACTGAACCCTTCTTCAATGTGCTCTTTAGCAGAAAAGACAGACCCCAATGGACACTACAAACCAGGCTCTCAAGCTTGCGGCTTATGGTTGAATTCAGCCAATGGAAGGTCCTGGAAGAGATCAGAAGATGAAGAAAAATAAAATTAAATTAAATTTTAAAAAATAATAATAATAATAGAAATAATAAAATAAAATAAAATAAGATCATGTACAAAAAAAAAAGAAGGTGAAGAAAAGAAGGAGGTCAAGGTACTTACCCCAGTCTCCTTCCCTGAAGTCTGTGGTTTGGTAGTCATTGAGTTCCTTGACCCAAGCTTGCAGTTACCATAGTTGGTTCACCTCCTACGAGCATGCTTCTCACTGAGTTCTGGTAGGAAAATGAAATCCATCAGGAAAACTTGTGAACTTCTGCTAGAGCAATCTCTTTTTTTACCTCTTTTTGCAATTGCCTCTACTTTATATACCCTTGGGTATAATGAGATCCAGACCAAGTAAAAAGTGAGGGGAGATTACAACTAGAGGAAGAAAAATTATCCACAGAAAAGATGGATAATGGAAATAAATGAAAGCAGAATTGAAAGCCAAAAGTGCAGTGTCACTGATTGACAAATGAGGTGGAGAAAACAGCAAAAGAAAAATTTCCCATTCTGTAGCCTCTTTCCAATGCTTGCTCTCTTGGCTGAGTGAAAGGAATAATCAAGGCAAGAATGAATTTCAAAACCCTGAGCAAGGTGCCCCCAGTGAATCACAATCTGAATGTCCATTTGTCTCTAACAGAAGACCCATCATTCACTTGGAAATCGAGGTTATCAGACTGATAAGAGCCAGAGAGTTATCAGGCCAACTGGAGCTCCCAGGATGCCCAGGGGGAAAAAGAAAAGGAAAGATGGATACATGTGACAGACAGGTTAAAGAGAGGCAATATAATTTTATGTCAAAGACAGCCAGTGTCTCAAGCCTCCTTCACCCTCAACTGTCCTTACAATTACTCCTGTCCCTTTAAGCAAGAACACATGTTTGACCTACAAATAGAATTCAGCTCCTCCACTCTCAATTCAGATTCTTTCCCTTTGTCTCCACACCTTCAATTTATAATATTTCAGAAACGTTTATTTTTTAACCTTACTACCATTTACAACTGTCAGGGAGACTTTGTTAATATTACCAAACTTGAAATATTTAACATTTATCTCTTTTTAAAATCAGATGTCAAGTGCATCCTGGCAATATCCCAATGGAAAGAAGAGTTTAATTTTTTTTCTTCCTGATCATGAACGAACTCCACTCTTTTTTTTCATAAACGGGTGTCTTCCCTTTTCAAAACCTCAACAGTCTGGAGTCATAAAAATAAAGAGAATTGGGCTAAAGAGGGATGTTTAATTCTGGAGATAAGTCTGGCAGAAGTAGAACAAAATTGATCCAATTCCTACAAATTAAAAGGAATGAAATAGGGTGGACAAGGGCACCTAGACATGCTCTGATTTGTGAGGATAAAAATTATCAATCCAAAACACTGCTAAAATATTACACTCGTGTGTTAAAAATCATCAGGACTATTTGCTCCAAGTATTCATTTGTGTCCAATTTTCCATATATCTGCATAATGTGCTGATAAGCCCCTAATTCCAAGTATGAAATATCAAATCAAGTACATTAATTAGTGAAGCTGTCTAGAACTGCATCCAAAGCCAATATGGTTAGCTCTCAATTACCTGCTTTATTGGAGAGAAACAGCATCATGGGGGATAATCCCCTAAGCATTTCTTCTTGGCTCTGGCATGTATTAACAATATACACAGACACAGGCAGATTTCTGTTTGATGATTTCTTGCTTGTTTTTTACAATGTTTTCTTCCCAGTTATTCTTCCCCAAATATAACAAAGTAATTCATCTTCCCAAAGCACAAATTGGCTCACTGTTAGCAAGGGTATGAGAGCAGGGCCATGCTCAGAATTAGATATGGAAAACACTGGCTCAGTCTTATCTACTCCTCTTTCTAGTGCTTCATTCTCCAGCTCATAAATCCCCAGATTCTACAAGGGATGCACTGTCATTTCCAGGACTTTTAAAGTCTCTCTGGGGTGGATGAGACCTAATTGTCATCTCCAACAATACCCAACCATTATGAACTGTCAAGGCAAGCATAAAATGTATTCTTTAGTATATATGCATTCGATTTAAATCTTTCAGCTAATCTATTTTTTCTCTTCCAGTTTTATTAAGATATAATTGACATTACAATACTGCGTAAGTTTAAGGTGTTCAGCATAA
Organism: Bos indicus x Bos taurus; assembly: GCF_003369695.1. Taxonomy (NCBI): domain Eukaryota; kingdom Metazoa; phylum Chordata; class Mammalia; order Artiodactyla; family Bovidae; genus Bos; species Bos indicus x Bos taurus. The sequence goes on from NC_040077.1 coordinate 58,026,293, forward strand.
TGATTTGACTTACATACATCATGAAATGATTATCACAAGTTTAGCAAAACTATCATATTTATATAAAATTGAAGAAATAGAAAAATATGTATTTTCCTTGTGATGAGAACTCAGGATTTATTCTCTTAAATTTCATATATAACATACAGCAGTGTTATTTATATTAAGCAGGTTGTATGCTACTGCCTTGGAGAAGGCAATGGCACCCCACTCCAGTACTTTTGACTAGAAAATCCCATGGACGGAGGAGCCTGGTAGGCTGCAGTCCATGGGGTCGCCAAAGTCGGACACAACTGAGCGACTTCACTTTCACTTTTCACTTTCATGCATTGGAGAAGGAAATGGCAACCCACTCCAGTGTTCTTGCCTGGAGAATCCCAGGGACGGAAGCCTGGTGGGCTGCCATCTATGGGGTCACACAGAGTCGGACACGACTGAAGCAACTTGGCAGTAGCAGCAACATTACTACCCTAGTACTTATCTAACTTGTAACTGGAAGTTTGTGCCTTTTGACCACTTTCATCCAATTCTCCCCTCACCTAGGTCCCCACCACTGCTGATGCTGCTACTGCTAAATCGCTTCAGTCGTGTCCGACTCTGTGCGACCCCATGGACTGCAGCCCACCAGGCTTCTCCGTCCATGGGATTCTCCAGGCAAGAACACTGGAGTGGGTTGCCATTTCCTTCTCCAATGCATGAAAGTGGAAAGTGAAAGTGAAGTCGCTCAGTCGTGTCTGACTCTTAGCGACCCCATGGACTGCAGCCTACCAGGCTCCTCCATCCATGGGATTTTCCAGGCAAACAGTACTGGAGTGGGGTGCCATTACCTTCTCCGGAACCCACCACTGCTAACCACAAATTTTATCTCCTTTCCCATGATTCTGTTTGATATTCATTTTTTTGAAGTACAATTGACTTACGAAACTTAGTTGCTGTTACACAACATAGTGATTTGATATTTCTATACATTTCAAAAATAATCACCATGGTAAGTCTAGGTAACAGCTGTCACCATACAAAGATATTACATAGTTGTTGACTATATTCTCCACACTACACATTTTATACCCATGCCTCATTTATTTTACAAATGGAAGTCTGTACCTCTTAACCTTCCTCATCTATTTCTTTCCTCTCACCACTCCTCTTCCTTCTGGCAACCATCTGTTTGTTCTCTGTATCTTCAACTCATCTCTGTTTATCTTCCTTATTCCTGAAGACTACTGATAGAACACAATGAGAATTAAGAGTTATGCTGGGGAAAAGTGGTCTAGTCCAGATAGGTAAATTCTCTATCTTGATATTTTTGAAAATCCATTAATCCCATATTTGTTCTATAAATAATCAATAATACGACCCATGATAATAAATTGCCCTTATCATGCAGAATATCAGCATTTTAATATTGTCTGGGAACTTCCACAAAACAAACCTTAATCAAAATGGTAATAGGTTAATATAGGTAACAGGTTAGTAATGTTATAGAGGAGATGATTGAAGACTCTGTAGGAGGCTAAAATAAGTTTCTAAAATTAATTTTTATATTTATATTTTCACTTAGAATACAGAGCTCTGCAGTATTCAGACAACTTCACATGTAGCTCCCCATTTCATCCATATGGTGGTCGAAGCAAGAGAAAAAAGGGGAAATCAGCCTGGACGGGAAGGGCAGGTCTTCATTTCTCAATTACGGACAAGTGAGACTTGATAGTAAACAAACAGTGCATGAAGCCCAGTGATAAATATGATGAATCTTTCTAGGGAACTACACTTATTTAAGAGGGCTTCCCAGGTGGCTGAGTGGGTAAAGAATCCACCTGCAATGCAGGAGACACAGGAGATGGAGGTTCAATCCCTAGTTTGGGAAGATCCCTTGCAGGTGGGCAAGGCAACCCACTCCAGTATTCTTGCCTAGAGAATCCCATGGACAGAGGAGCCTGGTGAGTTACAGTCTATAGAATGGCAAAGACTTGGACATGACTGAAGCAGCTGAGCATGCAAGCATGCACATACTTATTTAAAGAATTTAGAAGTAAAGTTTTAAGTCATTTAAAATATTGTTTATGTACCACAGCTTTCTTATCCATTCATCTACTGATGGACATCTAGGTTGCTTCCATGTCCTGGCTATTATAAACAGTGCTGCGATGAACATTGGGGTACACGTGTCTCTTTCAATTCTGGTTTCCTCAGTGTGTATGCCCAGCAGTGGGATTGCTGGGTCATAAAGCAGTTCTATTTCCAGTTTTTTTAAGGAATCTCCACACTGTTTTCCATAGTGGCTGTACTAGTTTGCATTCCCACCAACAGTGTAAGAGGGTTCCCTTTTCTCCACACCCTCTCCAGCATTTATTGCTTGTAGACTTTTGGATTGCAGCCATTCTGACTGGCATGAAATGGTACCTCATAGTGGTTTTGATTTGCATTTCTCTGATAATGAGTGATGTTGAGCATCTTTTCATGTGTTTGTTAGCCATCTGTATGTCTTCTTTGGAGAAATGTCTATTTAGTTCTTTGGCCCATTTTTTGATTGGGTCATTTATTTTTCTGGAATTGAGCTGTAAGAGTTGTTTGTATATTTTTAAGATTAGTTGTTTGTCAGTTGCTTCATTTGCTATTATTTTCTCCCATTCTGAAGGCTGTCTTTTCACCTTGCTTATAGTTTCCTTTGTTGTGCAGAAGCTTTTAAGTTTAATTAGGTCCCATTTGTTTATTTTTGCTTTTATTTCCAATATTCTGGGAGGTGGGTCATAGAGGATCCTGCTGTGATATATGTCAGAGAGTGTTTTGCCTATGTTCTCCTCTAGGAGTTTTATAGTTTCTGGTCTTACGTTTAGATCTTTAATCTATTTTGAGTTTATTTTTGTGTAATGGTGTTAGAAAGTGTTCAGTTCTAATGAGGTGGATGAAACTGGAGCCTATTATACAGAGTGAAGTAAGCCAGAAAGCAAAACACCAATACAGTATACTAACACATATATATGGAATTTAGAAAGATGGTAACAATAACCCTGTATACGATACAGCAAAAGAGACAGTGATGTATAGAACAGTCTTTTGGACTCTGTGGGAGAGGGAGAGGGTGGGATGATTTGGGAGAATGGCATTGAAACATGTATAATATCATATATGAAACGAGTCACCAGTCCAGGTTCGATACATGATACTGGATGCTTGGGGCTGGTGCACTGGGACGACCCAGAGGGATGGTATGGGGAGGGAGGTGGGAGGAGGGTTCAGGATGGGGAACACATGTATACCTGTGGCAGATTCATTTTGATATATGGCAAAACCAATACAATATTGTAAAATTTAAAAATTAAATTAAATTAAATTAAAAAAAAAGCTCAAAAAAGATAAAATATTGTTTATATATTAAAATACATACAAATGTTAAAGATAAAATGATTTAAAACATAATATAAAATGACTTTGCCCTGATTTAAAAACTTTAATGGCTTCCTGATATTTAGGATAACAGCCAATGCGGTTGACATCACCTGAACTGAAGTGAAGTGTTAGCCAGTCATCCCTGACTCTTTGTGACCCCATGGACTGCAGCTCACTAGGCTCCTCTATCCATGGAATTTTCCAGGCAAGTGTACTGGAGTGACATCACCTTAAATCCCCCAAATGCCCTGTATACCTCTTCATCAGCTCCCAACTCCTCCTCATGCTTATTCTTAGTCTTTAATTTCTAGTGTCTTTACACATGCTGTTTCTTTTACCTGGAATGATCTTCTTCAGCCTCATTATAAATTTGTTAATACCATTCTGATCTCAGGTCAAATATCACCTACTCAGACGTTTGAGACTGTGTTGTCTGAGCCTAACTTAGATCTTTCTGTTACCTCTGCCAGAGCATTCTGTGCTGTCACTTCGTAATATTTATCCCAGTGAAGTAATAATAAGAATAATAAACTCACATACATATGTGTATATGTATGTTTTTGATAATGTCTTTAATGTCTATATCCTCCACTAGATAGAAAGCTTCTTGAAGCCAGGTGCCATATTTGTTTAGATTAACTTTTTATCTTATGGAACTACACTCAGTAAAGACACAAATATTTGTCAAATGAATAAATGCATAGACATGAGTGCATACCCATTCCTATATCTCAAAATCAAATCAAAATGCATGCCCTATTGGGAATAGGGCTCAGAAGTATCATGCTCTCATACAAGCCACATCTATGAGTCACACATCTCTAGTCAATGTAAAACTAACAGAGTGTGACCCACAAGTCCACTGTATTAGTGTGGCTATGGCTGCTATAACAAAGTATCACAAACTGAGTGGCTTAAGCAACATAAATGTATTGACCCCGTGTCAGGTGTCAGGAAGACCGTGTTCTACCTGCAGCTTCTAGAGAAGGATTTAGTCAGGTCTCTCTTTTGGTAGTTCTTCACCAACCAGATTGGAGTGGCAGTCTAACTCCAATCTTCATATGGTCTTCTCCAGGTATGCGTGTCTTTCTCTCCACATAGCATTCTTTTTTGTAAGAACATTCTATGCCAATATGACTTTGTCTTAACTAATTGCATCCATAACAATCTTATTTTCAAACAAGGGCATATTCTGAGCTACTTGAGTTTAGAATTCCAACATAAAAGATTTAGTGGGAAGCATTTCAAAACATTATATCCACCAAGAGCCATTACACTCAGAACCTATTGTAATGTTGAACATAAATTTAAGGAGTTCCTTTTTCTTTCTGGTTTATAATTTTTCCTCCATTATTAGCTTATGAATTTATTTAAAGGTTTGTTTTTAATCTATTGAGATTTTTATATGATTTTTGCATTTTTATATTAACATAGTTAATTATATAAACTAACTTTCAAAGGTTAAAGTGAAGTACAAAGTGAAGTCACTCAGTCGTGTCTGACTCTTTGCAATCCCATGGACTGTAGCCTACCAGGCTCCTCCGTCCATGGAATTTTCCAGGCAAGAGTACTGAAGTGGGTTGCCATTTCCTTCCCCAGGGGATGTTCCCAACCCAGGGATTCAACCTGAGTCTCCCACATTGCAGGCAGACGCTTTACCGTCTGAGCTACCAGGGAAGCCTAACAGGCTTCCCTAGCTCCTTCAAAGGCTAAATTGGTCTCAATTTTTTAGAAGAAAAACAACTTTGCGGTATATTATCCATCATGGATTCCAGTGATTAATATTTTATGTAGAATTCTTGTATCTGATTTTTGGAGAGACTGAAATAACTCTTTTCTTTCTTGTAAAGTCCTTGCCCAATTTTGATGCCAAGGTTATCCTAGCATTATAAAACAAGCTGAAAATTTTCTCTTATTTATTCTCTGAAAGAGTTTGTATAAATTTGGCATTCTTTCTACCTTAAGTAGTTGAAAAAAACTCACTGAGTAAGCCATGTGGGACTAAAGCTTCTTTGTAGGAAGATTTAAAATTATAGTCAGTGATCCAGTACTCAGTTAAATGCAGTTAATGCCCATGTGCCCATGAAAAAAATCCATATTCTACAGCCCTCAGGCATAGTATTCTATAGATGTTAATTTAGTCTGGTTTATTCATTGTTTTATTCACATTTATATTTACTATTTTCTCTTTTTTCTGCTTGTACTGACAGATACCTCTGAGACAGATGTCCTAAAACATCCCACAATGACTGTGGATTTGTATGTTGTACTCTGTAATTCTGTCAAGCTTGGCTCTGAGTATCTAGAAGCTATATAAAATGCATACAAAAGTATAGTACTTATATCTTCTAGATGAATTGGATCTTTTGCAACTATAAAATATCTTTCTTATCTCTACTAATGTTGATTTGCATGCTTAGTCATTTAGGAGTGTCTGACTTTTTGTGACCCCATGCACTGTAGCCCGCCAGGCTCCTCTGTTCATGGGATTTTTTAGGCAAGAATCTATTTGTATATTTTTAAAAAGCTACATGTTTTGCAACTTGTTTCATGCTTTAACTTTTATCTTTTTATTTTTATGCTTATCTTTATGAGTACTGTTTTCTATTATTTCAACTGATAACCACTGTCTTACAATTGAGGTGCCTGGTACATTTATAGTCAATTTCTTACCCTTATCAAATGTAATAGGGACTATTATGCTTAATCTCTTGCAGTAAATACAAAGACCTCAGATAGCTTTAACTTTACTGGTAATTTTTGTGCATTTAATTCTTTAAACTTCATAAAAAGCTGTTTTTTTTTGTACAGTCAAATGTTTTTGTATTTCCTACATATTTAGCTTTTCATCATTCAGTAATTTATCGTCAAGCTTCTATCTGGAATGATTTTTTTTTTTCCTTTTAAGAATTCCTTTCAATACCCTTCCAAGATCAGCCAGTAATGAATCTCTGTTTTTTGTTTATTTGTTTAAATGTGTCTTTAGTTTTACTTTTTTCAAAATCTTCTCGGAAAATAATTCTGTATTTGCAGTTATATTCTTTCAGCATTTTAAAACCATTATTCCATAGTCTTCCACCTTTAACTGATTCTGTGAAAAGCCAGCTGTCTCATCATTGTTAGTTTTAAAATAAGCCTTTTATTTCTGACTTCTTTTAATATGTTCTCTTTCTTTTTGGTTTTCAAGTTTTACACTGATGTTATAAGATGTGATTTTCCTTTATATGTATTTTATTTGGATCTATACTGGCTTTTACATCTGCACCTTGATCTCTTTAATCACTTTTACTTTTCATCCATTATTTCTTCAAATATTACATCTATTCCACCCTCCCATTCCTATCTTTTTTGGAACATAAAGATAGGAATTTTTTATAGCATAGACTTATTTGTAGCATAGACTTTTTAAACTTTTATTTATTCTACATGGCTCATTCTCTTTTCTGTGTTTTTCTATCACACCATTTATTGCATGTCGGTATATATATTTTCTTCTGACCTATTCTCCAATTCACTAATTCTCTTCTATTCCTTGTTCTGTTAGCTGTTGAACAAATTATAAATTTTATTTAACATATTTTTCTGTCCCATCATTGTGATGTTAGTTTATAATAATTTCAGTATTCTGCTTAAATCATTCTGCTTAAACACAATTGAACATGCTATTCACATACTTTTAAAGCATGGGATCTATAATTTCTAGAACACATTCTTTTATTCTTTTGTTTGTCAATTTTTGCCTTTTTATAAACCTGGATATCTCCCACTAAATGCATAAGGTAGGAGAAAATATATAGGTAATTTAAGGCATTGAGTGATGTTATTTTCTTCCAAAAAGTATTTGCTTTTGTTTCCGAGCCAATTTGAAAAAGGATAGATCACCTAATTCAATCAAGAAATGAGCTGATTCAAATTTGAGCTTTATCCAGCAATTTCACTCCTGGATATTTATACAAAGAAAACAAAAACACAAATTAGAAAAGATATATGCATCCCTATGTTCAGTAAATTATTTACAGTAGTAATTATTATTTATGATAGTCAAGATATGGAAACAACTTAAGTACCCATCAATAGATGGATGGATAAAGAAGATGCATATAAATGCAATGGAATATCACTCAGCCATAAAAAAAGAATGAAATCTTGCCATCTTCAATGATATAGATGGACCTACAGAGCGTTATGCTATACGTGAAATAAGTCAGAGAAAGACAAATACTCTATGATTTCACTTATAGGTGGACTATAAGAAATAAAACAAAAGAACAAACATTTAAACAGAGTCATAGATATATAGGACAAAGGCTGTTGCCGGGGGAGGGGGAGGGGAAGGAGAGAAGCAGATAGGGAACATTAACAGGTACAAGCTTCAAGTTGATGAGTCATGAGTATGACATATACAGTGTGGAGAATATAGTCAATAACTGTGCACTATCTTTGTATGGTGACAGTTGGTATCTAAACTTCCTGTGATCATTTTGAAATGTACAGAAATACTGAATCACTATGTTGTGTAAAAGGAACTAAGATAGTGTTAAAAGTCAATGATACTTCAAAAACAGACAAACTCATTGGGGAAAAAGGTCAGATTTGTGATTACCAGAGGCACGGAGTAGGGAGAGGGAGAAGTGGAAGAAGGAAGTCCAAGGACACAATTACCCAGTTATAAAATAAGTACTAAGGGTGTAATTTACAACATGATAAATATATTAACAGCTGCTGTATGTTATATATGAAAGTTGTTGAAAGTAAATTCTAAATGTTCTCATCACAAGGAAAAATACATTTTTTCTATTCTTTGATTTTGTCTCTATATGAGATGATGGATGTTCACAACTTATTTTAGTAATCAAAAAAGAAACAAACTTAGGCTTTAGTCTTTGTGAAGTCTGGCATGTTTCTGGCTTGATGATATGTTGATTCATATTTCTAACTGTAGCACCTCAGGAGTCCTAACTAAAAGCTTGTATATTCCCCAGGACTCTTCTTCTATCACAAACTCTAAACACAAGGGTGTCTCTACCTTCATAGGATTTTGAAAGTTTTGCTCAATATCTCAGCTTCCCATGTATCTTTTTTCATTCAACTTTTCAGGCTTTCATCTCCAGCTTTTAAATCTATTAATTCCTAGAAGGAAAAAGAAGTGCCAAATATTGCATCACCTCTTCAGACTTCCTATTCCTTAAAGACCATGACTCCTCAAGCATTAATTTTCTTGATTGCTTACTGACACTTTCAATTATATGTTTTTCTACATTCTCTGGATTTTCTAGTTATTCTAAACAAGTTGGTGTAGCACAACATTGGCAGAAACAGAGACCTTACCACTTCGTTCTTTAATACCCTCTTGGAAGAAGTGGTTTTATTATGTTTTATTTCCTCTTAAGATCTAAGGCTTATTTTCAAGTTTCTCCACATACACTTTGGTTCATACAAGCTAATTAACACAATAGTCTCTCAGCATTTAATAAGGATTGACCATGCTTTTAGATGTTTTAAAAATATTTTTCTAGATTTGACATATAAATTGGAAATACCCATAATGACATATTAAGGTTATAACACTCATTATGTAACATCTTATACCCTTTACTGTTGCAAATTCCTCTGAAATTTAGCAACATAACCAACATTAATCTTTGGTTTTGATATGCAGTCTGAAATACTGGAGGCAGAGTTCAAGGGACACAGCTTGCCCCTGCTTCCTATGGCATCACCTTGGGCAGCTCAAGGACTGGGAAGCTCTCCCACAGCCTACCTGGTAATTGGTACTGGTGGATACAGCTGAAGTTGTTGGCTAGAACACATACATGTCTCCTCTCCATATGGCTGATTGACTTCCTTGCAGCATAGCAGCTGAGTCTGTAGAGTTAAGAAGTCAAGGGAACCAGGTGGGAACTGTATTGCCTTGTATATCCAGTCTCAGATGTCACTTAGTATCATTACTGCCATTGTTACAAGTCTGCCCTAGTTAAAAGGGGAAAAATCATAGATACCAACTTCCTTATGAGAAGAGTATTAATATCCTATTGTAAGAGGGGGTGGAGGGATGAGAAATAACACCACTCCTGTTTTTGAAAAACATAATCTCTCACAGATCTTTTCTAAGAAATCTATGGACAGAGAAACTTTCTGAAAATATCTCATATTTGAATACTGACACTGATGTTAACTTTTAAAAAGTGATTTAAAAAAACCTTTAGCTAATGCTTAAATTAATCTTCTAGAACAAATCAATCTCTAGTTTTTCTATTTTATGGAAAAGGATTTCTTATGTTTAACCTGGTCAAAGTTCATATACTTAAGCATGTGAGTTTCTTATGTCTAAGAAGATGTTATTTTAATATTCTAATTTTATCATACATTAGTTATATTCTTCTCCTTAGCCATTTTCCCTGAAATGATATGAAATTATTTTTATGAGATATGTCATTAGCACTGAGTGTCAGGGGCATTTGCTAAACCTGCTTTGGTAATTTTGTGCCATTTGGATATTCCTGAGTGTACCAAGTAAACAGACCCTGCAAATTGCTCTCAGAGTCTGAGATGTGCACTTAAAAAGCTCCCCAGAGTATCTTCAAGTTCAAAAATATCACCCGCCTATAGATCCTTTTATAGTCTCTTGAAAATGCTCTTACTGTTCTTTTTTCAATGGCAAAATGGCATTTATTTGAAAGTTCTTAGGTATTTTATTACTTTAGAAGATAGTGCATATGGATTACCTAATTTTTTTAATTGTTCATTGCTGGTACACAGAAATAGATTTTATGAGTTGATCTTGTACCCTAAAACTTACTGAATTCATTTATTAACTTTAATATCTATCTTGTATTCTTTGGGATTTTCTAATGTAGAATTTTATCATCTGTGAATAAAGATAATTTATTTCTTGCTTTTTAATTTCAAGGCTTTTGAGTTTTTTATTAATTTATTACTATTACTTTTCAAGAAAATAAAATTCAACCCTAAGCTTATCGCTCAGAGGGGATAATTGTTGATAATTTGACAGATATCTTCCTAATTCCTTTCTTTTCATTCATTTATTCATTATTCATTCCCTTAACCACATTTCTTTTTAATTATACACATAATATGAATAGATTATATAATATAAATATATAAAAATATTATATATATTACGTATATTTTTTAGAAAACTGTTCATTTCATTTAGGATTGCAATTACTTATACCTGAAAGAATTTTATTTTATCAATACTTTCTATGAACTGGCTCTTCAGTTAAGGAGGTAAGACTTTGTACACTGAAAACTATAAAACATTGCTAAAAAGAATTAAAGAAGACCTGAATAAATGGAAGGACATCCCAGGTTCATGGATTGGATGATCTAATAATGTTAAGATATTAATACTACCCAAAGTGACTTAGAAATTCACTGAAATGACTATCTAAACTCCAATGACGCTTTTCAGAATAGAATAGAATATCTGCAAATCATGTATCTTTTAAGAATTGTTTACTATACAAAATATATAACATACTCCTACAATTCAACAAGAATATAAACAACTAGATAAAAAATGGGCAGAATGCTTAAATAGACATTTCTCCAAAGAAAATATATCAATAGCTGATAAGCACATCAAAAGATGCTCAACATCACTGGTCATTAGAAAACCACAAATCAAAACCACAAATCACTGTTTCACAACTACTAGGACGGCTATGATACTAGAAATAGAAATAACAAGTCTATGTAAGAGCACGGAGAAACTGAAATCCTCTGTATTTCTGGTGGGAAAATAAAATGATGTAGCCATTGAGGAAACATTGTTTCTTTGAAAAATTAAATATATAATTATTATATGACCCAGCAATTCCATGCCTAGGTGTATACCCAAATAATTAAAAGCAGGTACACAATTAAACATTTATAGTTATGTTCATAGCAGCATTATTCAAAATAGTTAAAATACAGAAATAATCCAAACATCTGTCTAGAGATGAACAGACAAATAAAACACTATGCGCGCGCACACACACACACACACACAGTGGAATACTATTCAGCCATAAAAAGAGATGAGGTTCTGTTACATACTACAATGTGGATGAGTCTTTAAAACATTATGCTAAGTGATATAAAACAAGCACAAAAGAACAAATATTGGATGTTTATACTTATATGTGGACTTCCCTGGTGGTTCAGATGGTAAGGAATCTGCCCACAATGTATGAGACACAGGTTTGATCCCTATCGGGAAGATCCCCTGGAGAAGGAAATGGCAACCCACTCCAGTATTCTTGCCTGGAGAATCCCAAGGACAGAGGAGCCTGGTGGGCTACAGTCCATAAGGTTGCAAAGAGTTGGATACGACCAAGTAACTGAGCACACACATACATACTTATATGAAATATCTATAACAGGCAAATTCATAAAAACTGAAAATAGTGCTTACTAAGTGTTGCGAGGGGAGAAAAAGGGGGAGTTATTGCTTAATGGTTACAGTTTCTGCTTGGGATGATGAGAAAGTTTCAAAAATATATGGTGTGATGCTTGCACAGCATTGTGAATATAATTAACACCATCAATTGTAAATTTAAAACTGCTTACAGTGCTTACTGCTTACATATATTATATATAATATGTATTATATTACATATATTTGTTACTTTATTTTAAATACTTTATCATATATTATAATACTATATTTATCAAGTAAATATGTGATATATAAGTAATATATTATGTATATAATAACCATGTTATATATATATGTATATTATATATAGTACATACATTTTTATCATAATAAAGCTATTTGTTGCTTCAAATTGCTCTTGGTTTGGACTTTCCTATACCACCTTCCACATAATCTTGAATAAGTTATTTAGTAACCTCAAAGTATGGATTTTCTTCTCTTTAAAATATGACATGATAACAGCACCACACCTTCCTCAGAAGCCTGTGGTGATGACTTGCCCAAGTTGGTACATCCACCATCCTCCATAGATACTCACTGTGATTATTACTGACATTGTATATCTTTGATTCTGAGACATATTTTTCCACTCAATCTCATATTAGATTGTATTTTACAATGGACAGGCATATATAATGAAATATTTTTTCTTAAAAAATGTTAGTAAATATTAGTGTAACTATCAACAAATATTATCTAATAATAGAGAAAATGTTACATTTTTATTGTGTATATCTAATAAGTCTTTTTCAGTGAATATATACTCTTTACATAATTACAATACACTAAAAGAATTTTGAAAACACTAAGTTAAAATATAAAGAGTGTAAAATAGGTGAATAGAGTCTTGTATAAGCAATCTATAAATATTTTTCTAGAAACAATGAAATTGCTGTTCATTGGATAAAAATTAGTTTTTGCAAGCACACTTGGTGGCATGGTAACAGATTCATGGTATGAAAAATTTGCTAACATTGCATATAATATGATCCATTTTTAAACCAAAATACTAACAGTGAAGCTTTTGTTTTTTCTTTTTTTGCTTTTTTCTTCTGACTTCTCTGTATTTTCTTGAGTCTGAGTGAACTCCAGGAGTTGGTGATAGACAGGGAGGCCTGGCATGTTGCGATTCAAGGGGTCGCAAATAGTCGGACACAACTGAGCGACTGAACTGAACTGAACTGAATATTTTTTTATTCATTCATTCAAAAGTAGATATTGTTTGTCTATTATCCACCAATCACACAGATTTTCAGATAATTTCTTTGTTAATGTTAAAATAAGTGAATAAAAGTGAATTTTGCAGAGGAAAAAAAAAAGAGTAGCTTTCCTGGATTTGAGCTATTCCATCCATGAATCATAACTCCATCTTAGCAAGTTGTTTGGTGAATTTGTCCCATGTGCCTCTGTCAGGAGTCTTACTCCTTCCTACCTTTGAATGGTCCTACCTTTGATAAATTTTTCATAAGAACTGTTTACTTGCTCTAGTTACCAATTTGGAATTATTGGCTTTTTAAAAAATTTTATTAACTCAGTTTTTTTTTTTTAACTTTCTTATTGGAGTGTAATTGCTTTACAGTGTTGTGTTGGTTTGTTGTTTGTGTTGGTTTCTGTACAGCAATGTGAATTAGCTATGAGTATACATCCATCCCCTCCCTCTTGAACCTCCATCCCATCCTCCCTTCCCTGTTGATTTGTCAGTGACTACGATTAACCTTTATATGTGAAGAAAGGATCAGCTTTCCAGTACTTCTGCCTGGTTTTCAAAATGAGAGGCCCACCCTGGTCTCCCTCGTCCCAAATCTGTCTCAGTGGCTGGCTTCCTGTGTTGCCAAGACAAATTCAGTGGACCTAACACCTTTAAAAACAAGCAAATATAAACATGTTTTCTAGCTTTCACCTTAAATAATATGATTTTAACTGCACTGTAAGCTAAAATCCTCCAGATTGAAACATTTTCCTGATTTTCCTGTTGGTTCCATATGACAGATGTGTATGAAGACTATGGCAGGAGATTCTGCTGTGAAGCCAAGGTTTGGTGAGACATTTCCTTGTCTAGCAGACATGTGGACATGCAAGTCTGCATCCTTTGTGAATTTCAGTCCAATGGGCCTGTAGCATACTATGCCTAAGATAATTCTCTGAAATCTGTTATACATAAAACATATGTTCTCACTTATGGAGAGCGTAATTTGAGATGGCAAGGATGCTTCACTTCCTCTCTGCGTATCATTCCTTTTTCAATGGCATGACGGCATTTATTTCAAAAGTGTTACAATACAGAACTTTTAAGAAATCTGGAGTTCAATTTAAATTAAAAGAAAGATATTCAGATAAAGAACATTCTCTGATCCTCAGTCTCTAGTGCTTGTAATTTCTACATAACTTATTAGCTTATGGTTTCATTTATCATGTTCTGCTGTGGCAAATAAATAGACAAGAATACTTTGTTATCTTCAACCCAACAATGTTGGTTCGCTTAATTAACCAACTTATTTTAGTTGTTCCATTGCCAGCCTGAGATAGTTCTAGATCCACTGATATTTTAAAAGGGATTATATAAAACTATTTTTCACTTAACTTTGCTTTATCTCTCTAATTAGTGCCATCTCAAATTTATACCCAGGCCTCTCTGATAATGAGAAATATAAAACTGAAAAAGAACTGAAAAATTGCCTAACTCAGGACTTCCAAACTCAAACACCCTAGGAGCAAGGTAGAAAATATAAATGTGTGAAACAGCAAGTTATAAAGGATAGAATATTCTGTGGAAACCTGAAGAACAGAATTCTCATAAAGCATCACAAAATTTAATTAATGCTATTCTTGTCCCCCAAAATCCATGTTTGCTAGCTAGATTATTCCCAAAATTAACTTTTGATTTAATATAATCTCTCATTATAGAGTGGAGAAAATAATATGTGACAAAATCATCATAAGTTTAGTAAAATGACTGTAAAATGAGAACAATTCATTAAATGAATTTTTTTAAAAAAAGACCAGCAAGACCTGGCTGTCTGGCCCCTTCTTACCTGTCTAGCCTCATCTCTGGCCATGTATACTCGCTCCTCACCCTTAATCTCACTTCGACCACCCTGGCCTCCTCCTAACCCCATACTTTGTTCTTGTCACCTGTCTTTGGGCCACTCTCTATGCAACCTGTCTTTGGTGATATGTCTTTTTTTTTAATTTTCTAAATTACAAGAGTTTAGGAAATTATGTGTGTTTAGTAATCTGATTGGGCTTCCCTAGTAGGTCTGTGGTAAAGAATCCACCTGCCAGTGCAGGAGATGCAGGTTCGATCCCTAGGTCAGGAAAATCCTGTGGAGGAGGAAATGGCAACCCACTCCAGTATTCTTGTCTGGGAAAATCCCATGGACAGACGAGCCTGGTGAGCTACCGTTCATCAGGTCACAGAAGAGTCAGACATAACTTAGCAACTAAGCAACAGCAGTAATCTGACTGCATTGATAATATAATTCTTCACCTCATCCTCCATCTACACCCTTTGTGATGTTACTTTGCAGACCCTCATACTAAAGCAGCAGTATGTTTCCCTACTCCTTGAATCTGGATTGACATCAGAGACTTCTTTTGGCCAAAGGGATATTTATTAATAGATGTGACTCAAGCCCAGGCTTAAAAAAAGTTCTCATGCATTTCTGCTCCATTTAGCCCTCTGCTAGTGCCATGAGAACATGCCCAGGCCAGCCTGTAAGAGGAAAGATCCATTTCAGTTTTCACAGAAGAAACCATCTTTGTTCAGCCCACAGCCAGCTGACATGTGAACAAGTCTAGCCAATCTTAACAACTCTGCCTTGCTGAGGCAAAGCAGCCACAGATGCACAAGCAAGCACAGATCAGCTCCCAGAGAGCAGACCAGAGCAGATGAATTGCAGAGACTCACAAACTAAATCGACAGGGAGGCCTGGCGTGCTTCGGTCCATGGGGTCACAAAGAGTCGGACATGACTGAGCGACTGAACTGAACTGAACTGAACAAACTAAATGATTTATTTATTGTTGCATAATGATGATGATGTTAGTTGCTCAGTCATGTCCAACTCTTTGCGACCTCATGGACTGTAGCCCACCAGGCCCCTCTGTCCACGGGATTCTCCAGGCAAAAATACTGGAGTAAGCAGTCATTCACTTCTCCAGGGGATCTTCCTGACTCAAGGATCAAACTCTGATCTCCTGTATTGCAAGCAGATTCTTTACCATCTGAACCAATAAGGGAAGCCCCTTATTGTTGCTTGCCACCTGTATTTTGTGGTTATTACTCAATGTAACAGTGTAAATAGATAATAGGTACACCCACGTCATAACTTCTGAACACTCCATTTGTGATTGATTTTAGTTGAGTCATGTGGACAGAGGGGCATTCAGAAAGGTCTGGGGCTGGTAAGATACAGGTGTCCCCTTATCTCAAACACAAGGGATCTTTTTCTTTGTTTTCTTGGCAGCAGAAAACTTTTCTCTTCCTAATCACTCCCCTTTAATCTTTTGTTTTTGTACACTAAGTCATTCCATCCCTTTGTGTGTTTTCCTTCATCATTTCTGCTGTCATCACCTCACTGATACAAGAATGCCCAAGATACTGAGTGGAGAAAGGGACATAGGAATAGAAGGGAAGAATCTGGAAACAAACACACAGATCACTACTACAATGATAGTATTTTGGCACACACCTAGATGTGGGATTTGATGCCCTCATGTGGAATATATTAGATTATCCACTGACTGATGGCAGAGAAGAATTCTGCCTCTGCTAGTGTTTTAGAAGAAATACAATTATGACATGTGGTCATTTGAGATCTAGTAAGCTTCAAGGTGAGCATTATTCAGGAGGACCTCAGGTAATGGTTGCTAGATTTAGCAAAGAAAAAATAAGTTGCTAGTTAAATTTGAATTTCAGGTAAACAAGAAAATAGTTGGTTTAAGTATATACCCTGCAATGTTTGGGACTTATGTTGCTTATTGCTGTTTATCTGAAAGTCAAACTAAATTTAGCATCCCTTGGACCTAGAGATTATCATTCTAAGTGAAGTAAGTCAGACAAAGACAAATACCATATGATATCACTTATATGTGGAATCTAAAAACAAATACAAAAGAACTTATTTATTAAACAGATTCATAGACTTAGAGAATGAACTTATGGTCACCAGTGGGGAAGGGATAGATTGGTGTAGGGGAGGGATAGATTGGGAATTTGAGATTGACATATACACCTTTTTATATTTATAATAAAATACCTTTCCATGAAAAAAAAATGGTATTCTTTATTTTACCTGGCAACCCTGTCCTGAATTTATCTGACAAAAATGAGTTTTTTCTCTAGCTTTTCATAGTTGCAACCTGTTATTACCAGCAGTTGCTCACATTTATTATAGGAATAATGTTTCTGTTTTATTTATCCTGCTGCCTTTGACTAGGATTTCTCATCATTTGGTTGGCAACAGTCTGACCATATTCCTAGCCTGCTGTGGGTCTTGCGTCTATTTGACTTCTGATCCAATATAATTATCAATTAGAAGCCATCTCTGAACTCATTATACCTGCCATCTGAGCACCACAATTATTCACAATCTGAGCAAGGGTTCACCTGGCCGTCTTTCTGAATGCCCCTCTTGTCCATATGACTCAACTAAAAGCAATCACAAATGGAGTGTTCAGAAATTATGAAGCGGGTGTATCTATTATCTATTTATAATGTTATGTTGAGTAACAACGACAAAATATCAGTGGCATGCACAATAAGGGGCTTCCCTAGTGGCTCAGTTGATAAAGAATCTGCCTAAAATACAGGAGATCAGAGTTTGATCCCTGGGCTGGGAAGATCCCCTGCAGAAGTGAAAAGGCTGCTCACTTCAGTATTTTTGCCTGGAGAATTCCATGGACAGAGGAGCCTGGTGGGCTACAGTCCATTGGGTTGCAAAGACTTGGACATGACTAAGCAACTAAACTCATCAACATCATCATCATCATGCAACAACAAATAAATCATTTAGTTCCTAAGTCTGTGGCTTCCCAGGTGGCGACTGTGGTAAAGAACCTGCCTGGCAATGCAGGAGATGGAAAAGATGCAGGTTCAACCCCTGGGTTGGGAAGATTCCCTGGAGTAGGGAATGGCAACCCACCCCACTTTTCTTGCCTGGAGAATTCCATGAACAGAGGAACCTGGTGGGCTCCAGTCCATGGGGTCACAAAGATTCGGACATGACTGAGCATGCATGCACTGTACTGCACTGCACAGTTGAATGGATTATGGGAAAGTAAGAAATGAGTTGGTGGGTAAAATAAGGGGGGAATAAGATCTGAGCTGACTTTACAGAAGAACAAATTCAGAAGCTATAGACCACTGAGTCCCCATGCCAAGAGGCACACGGGTGGTGAGAGCACTTATAGGCTGCCTAAACTCTTGGTAAGAATGGAGTATGTCATCCACACCAAAGAGTTATGGGGGCTTTACTGTTGTTGGCTTTAGGGAGAATCTGCCTTTGACATCATCACTGTTCATCAATCAGACAGGCTATCAAGCTGTTTGTGCCTTGAAATCCTGACTGGTTTGCAACCAACCTACTCCATGTGGACAATTCTCTGTGAGCTGGGTCCTCTGAACATGGCAGAGGGCTAGTGATTTGAAAGGAAATTCCACCAGCACCTGTTTTAGGAGAACTAAACAGAATTTAACAATTAGCTGGAGGTCACCCATCTGAAGCAAGAGCAGTGATAAAATATATCCCAGTTACTCGGGATGCTTCAGTTTTTCTAGGACCCAAACGATCCTGAAACTATAATTCAGTTTCTAAAAACATGAGTTGTAATGTCAGGCAGACTTGGATTCAAATCCTGGCTCTGACACTTACCACAGTTGTATGACTATGTGCTGTACTTGTGCTTAGTCACTCAGTCGTGTCCATCTCTTTACAACCCCATGGACTATAGCCGGCCAGGCGCCTCTGTCCATGGAATTCTCCAGGCAAGAATACTGGAGTGGGTTGCCATGCCCTCCTCCAGGGGATCTTCCCAAGCCAGTGATCGAACCCAGGTCTCCCACATTGCAGGCGGATTCCTTACCAGCTGAGCCACCAGGGAAGTCCAAGAATACTGGAGTGGGTAACCTATCACTTCTCCAAGGGAACTTCCTGATCCAGGAATCAAACGGGGTTCTCCTGCATTGCAGGCAGATTCTTAACCAGCTGAGCTACAGGCAAGTTTACTCATCTCTTAAGTATTAATAGCTTTAACTATTAAAAACAGAATTCAGTGGATAATAACCTCACTAAATTGCTAAATAATATATATAACACAGTTCACAGTTCCAACAACACCTGGCATATTGAAAGTGTTCAACAAATAAGATTAAAAATAAAACCAAAACCAGAGAGAGAGAGAATTTAGATCCTAACACTGTGGCCAGAATCATATCAACGCAAACCTCATTCTTTTGTACCAAAATAACACCTCATGTAGGTCAGTCTTCTCAAACAGTTACCTCCACAGTGTTTTCTTTCTCTAAAGGTCATTGAGTAGAGCCTGAGCTCAGCACTTGTTGTATAACTTTAAGGAAGTCTCTTGTCTTGACATTGTCATTTTTTTTTAATATTAATATTCAATAACCATTAAAGAAATGTTGATGACGTGTCTTTTTTGTCTACAAGACTTTTTTTAAAGGGACAAAATGCATTATACATGGTCACTTTCTCTGAGCATCTCACAGGCCTGTGGAAATAACAGACAGGCCCACAGACAGTAGGTCCTTGGTCCTACTAGACTTGGTAGTGCAGTGATAAAGAATCTACCTGCCAACACAAGAGATGTGGGTATGGTCCCTGGGTCGGAAAGGTCCTCTGGAGAAAGAAATGGCACCCACTCCAGTATTCTTGCCTGGAAAATTGCTTGGACAGAGGAGCCTGGCGGGCTACAGTCCATGGGGTCACAAAGAGTCAGACACGACACAGTAACTGAGTGCAGCACCTGCTGGTCTAGAATGAACCATGGTGGGTAACATGGCCACCACCACTGCCACCCCTGCAAGGACCAGAGGCATGTAGGAGTGCTAGTACTAGACACCTTGCAATACACTGTCAAATAAGCAAGGATCAGACACCCAAAGGCCAATTCTCAACTCTTATGAGAAACACCAGTGAGTGCTCTGGAATAAGTATTGTGTTAGAATTCAGACAAGCTACACCATGCATCCAACTGTGACCTAGACCAGGCTACTTGAACTTCTCTGAGCTTTGTCTCTTGATTTCCACCGTGAATATAATATAATCCGTCTCCTAGGATTGATGTGAAAAATTAAGATAGTCTATTCCTTAAGGTAATCTATGCCAAACATTTTGCAAAATATCACTGATTATGTAAGACTCAATAAATGGTGGTTGCTATTAATAGTTTCATAAATAAATTTACATATACAATAAACTAAGGAAAAAATATAAACTGTATAAACGAAAATTTTCTCAGAGGAAGAAAATTAGAAGGCAAAAAGAAAAGTAGCTTGTTAATTGGAAAGCACAAAATAAATATAAGACCCCATACTGTAATTGTAAGAGAGACATAAACAGAAATATTTGAATATATATTAAGCTCTCTGCCTTCAAGTCATTCCTCAACCAGCCTTGTTAAGAAAAAAATCATTAATAAAGGTCTTTGCATTTATTTGAAGAAGCATTTAAATTCTATGAATGTAAACATAATAGGAATTCTTAATATCCTTTTTTCTTTAACCTTCTCTATCCATCCTTCTGGAGACATGTTTATGGATTTCAGTTTCATTTTTCAGTTAATGAAATCCTGTATTCTCTACTTTTGGTCTTTCTGAAATAAGAAATTCCTCCTGGACCCTTGAGGGAAAAAAAAATGCAAAACAGTTTCCAAAAACATTTCAACTGTCAGTTACATACTGAGAAAGGGCAGATTAATCCCCACAGACCTCAGAGTTGACAAAGTCCTCATTTAATGTGTTTAGCTACAGTGCTAAGAGGAATTTGATAACAACACTCTGGGTGTCTCATTGTTGGTGCAGGACATAATTACCGCCCTAGGGTATTGAAGGCAATCAGATCTACGGGGTTTCCTGGGGGAGAGGAAAGGGGCAAGCGTGATTATCTTTCTATAATACTAACAGCTATTATGTCTCATTCCTTCAATTCACTTCAATGAAATGGCACTGTTTTGGTTTTCCTTAAGTGACTATTATTTTCCTAGTCTCTCCTTTTTTGTTTTGCTTTCACTATGAAGAAAGTCAATTTGCTGTTCACAAATTTTACTGTGGAAAAGAAAATCGAAGCGAGGACAAGGAACAGGAGAAAGTCTCCTATACTGCTGCTGGGAGAACCAAGTGTTAAAACCATTTTGGAAACACTTTTAGATCATCTAGTAAAGTTATGATATGCATATTCACTCCAACTTCTTATACCCTAAAAAATTACTGATAGACGTATTCTAAGAGACAAAAATAATAAAGATAGTAGTTTTATTTATAATATCCCCATAGTGGGGGAGGGGGGAGGATGTCCATAAGGAATAGAATAGATAAAATGTGATTATTTTCATAATTTGGAGTGCTAGATTCAACCTAAAAGGAATACTGCAGACATATGCACATTGCAGATAAATTCCTAAATATACAGTTTTGAATAAGAGAAGCTGAACAGTAAAGAATATATACCATCTGATGGATGAGATGATGGGGGTGGGAGGGAGGTTTAAGAGGGAGGGGATATATGTATACATATCCCCTGGAGAAAGAAATGACTACCTACTCCAGTATTCTTGCCTGGAGATTTCCATTGACAGAGGAGCCTGGGGGGCTATAGTCCATGGGGTTGCAAAAGTTGGACACAACTGAAAGACTAACACAACATTTTAAAGCAATTATACTCCAATAAATAAATAATATATACCACCTGATTTCATTTACACATTTCAAAAACGTTCAAAAGTAAACAATAGTTGACCCTTTAACAACACAGGTTTGAACTGCAGGGGTCTACTTATATGTGGATTTTCTTCAACAGTAAACACTATTTACTACATGATTTGTGATTGCTTAGTTGGCTGAATGTCCAGATACAGAACCATAGATACAGAGGAACCTTGTGTATGGAGGGCCAATTATGTTATGGTCAATGCCGCTAAAGTCCCTTGGTGTTTAACAGTGAGCGATACAGTGCTGAGACTTGTGTTCTTAGGTTTTAAATCCTCAGAAGAGGAAGGGTAAGATAACTATGGAAGTCAAAATAGTGATTATCATTTTGAGGAAGAGGAGGGAAGAGGTCTGCTCGTGTCAAGGTTTGGAGGCACCAGTGATGTTTAATTTCTGGACTCAGTATTCAATATATTAACTTGATGATCAGTATATAATCCATTAAGCTATATGGTTATGTTGTATTCACTTACCTATATATGTTTTCTATTTCACAACAGAAGGACTTAAAAAGAAATATTTTCTGCTTGTTTTTGTGTTTGTTTGTTGTTATGCAATTTTACTTAAACAAAGGGAAAGAGATTGACAATTACTGGGTTCTTACTGAGTCCTTTATATGCATAATCTCTTCCAATTTTATTAATAAGAACCCAGTAAGGGAGTTATCACCTTTCCTGTTGGGGAGATAGAGAAAGCAGTTCAGAGACATCCAGGAATTTGCCCAAGGCCACAAAACCAGTGTCCATAGACCCAGTGCACGTGTGCTAAGTTGCTTCAGTCATGTCCAACTCTGTGAGATCCTATGGACTGTAGCCTGCCAGGCTCCTCTTCCCACTAGCACCACCTCGGAAGTCCAGTAACAGAATTCAAATGTCTGACTCAAAGTATGTGCTCTTTCTACTCCATCACACTGATTATATCCACACTCAGAATAGTTTTATGAATAGAAATTTTCAATTTTCTAACTGGGAGTCTAACTAAACACACACTCAGGGTCCAAGTATTGACACACAAACATCTTCAAATATTTTAAATGAAATCTAAGAGACAATTATTTAAAAATACACAGAACTAATTATGCTCTAAAGCCAGATCATTCTCCTGAATAAATGTGCCATTTACTAGGCTGATTTATGTATTGTTCCTGTTTAGACGGTAAAAACAATTTTGTGAGTCATTGGCTCATACAAAGCAAGTTCAAGAAGGAAGAACACAAAGCCCAAATCTCAGTAACAATTCCAAGATTCTTTTTTTAGTTATTGGTCACATAAATGAAAGAAACAAAGACAGAAGAAAAATGCTCACCTAAAGCAAATTGAGTCCCAGCTATTTTTCCAGCAAAGGTGAATTTATTCAGGATCAGCAGAGAATTGCAATTTGGGGTCTGCAATCATGGCAAGTATGGCCAAGGGCAAGTCCTCAGACAGCAAGAGAAGAACAAAGTTTTTATAGAGAAGAAAAGGAATTTGGAAAGGCTATTGTAAACAAAGTCCATGACTCTTCATTGGCTGAGTTCTTGTCAGGAAATGAGTCTTTCTTCTTCCTATTGTTGGGCTCTACTAACATTACAGGGCATGGGAGCACCCCTTTCTGATCTCCAGACTATTTAATTGAGGCTTCTGTCTATTGATTTTTTTTTAACAAAAGGTAATACAATCTTGTACCCTTCTAAGAGTAAGAGAGGATGCAGAAGAAGACTTCACTTATTCTATACATATTTATTGAGTGCTTACTGTCACAATATTGTCTAGGCATTGTAGATACAATGATGAAAAGATACACAAGATGCTGGAGATTATGCTCTATGGAGAGAATGAAAATAAGCAAGTAAAAAAAAAAGTATCTTCGGAAAGTAACAAGAGTTGCTCCAAGCAAAGAAGAGGTAAGAAGGTGGAGAGAAACTGGAATCAAAATGAAGATGGAGTCAGTAACTTAAGCCAAGGACTCTATCAAGAAGTGACATATAAGCCATAGCTGGAAAAGGGACCAGAAGGCAGTCACACAGCCACAAAAATCAGAAAAAGATACTTCAGGCAGAGGTAATTGTAAATGTAATTTTTTAAATTCAAATTGTACTTGGTGCTTTCAAAAACCAAGCAGTACAGTGTGACTGAGGCATAATCAGTGTGAAGATGTATCAGTTAGGATTAGAGTCAGTATCAAATAACAAAAATTCTAAAGTAGGTGTAGCTGAAGTAGAAATCATTAATCTAGAATTAGAAAGGCAGGTTCAAAAAACCATCAGAGGCCCAGGTTCTTTTTATACTATGGCTTCATCATCTGCCTCATGATCTAAAATGGTTACGAGAGCTCAGCCCTCATAACTGAATTCCAGCTATGGGCAGATGAAAAGGATGAAAAAAAAACCTCTTCTTCTAAGGATGTTCCCTGAAAGCCAACACAATACTTTCATTCACATTCATTCATTGACCAGAAGAAGAGTCAGATGGATAGTCGAACTGCAAAAGAGGCTGGGAAGATTTCCCAGCATGAAGCTCAAAAACTTGTTTCTTTTTCTTAACTCAAGAAGAAAAAGGAAATATACAGTTTTATGACAAACAAGTTCAGGAGGAGAAGGGGACGACAGAGGATGAAATGGTTGGATGACATCACTGACTTAATGGACATGAGTTTGAGCAAGTTCTGGGAGATGGTGAAGGACAGGGATGCTTCAGTCCATGGGGTCACAAAGAGTTGGACATGACTGAGCAACTGAACAACGACAAGAAAGTTTGTAACAGTAAAAGAGGCAGGAATTGAGCATGGAGAAGTAGATATGGGTAACTCATTTAGGGAGCTGTAGGCCATAGTAATTAGAATTTTACACTTGGAAGCAAAGACCACATAGTCCTAAGATAATGCCTTGCTTGAATAGAAGGGTTGCTAAAGAGAGCATCTTACCTACGTACTCTGCATATAATGACTTCTTCAAGCTTATCTCAGGGACTGATAAGGCTTTTAGAGTGAAGTTATATGACTCTTTATATTTTTATCTCCACCTTTTTCAAATTAGTCACCGTGTCCTGTCAATTCAAGATAGGGTCTCTTGCATAAAAAATGGAAAAGCTTGACAGAAGAGTAAAATTTTGAGTCCAACTCTGGTGACCTTCAATCACAGAAGAGAAAGGACAGAAATAACACTGCTTTGTGCTGGGAGCGTGAAAAGATATGTTGAAGTTCTAGTCACCAGTGCCTGTGACAATGACCTTACTTGGAAATAAGATATTAAAGATGTAATGAAGTTAAGATGAGACCATACTGGATTAGAGTGGGCTCCAAACCCAATGACAACTGTAAGAAAGCCAGACAGAAGACACACAGAAGACACACATGGGGACACACAGAAGGGCTACCACGTGTTGACAGAGGCAGAGACTGGAGTGATACAGCAGCCGGTCAAGAATAGCCAAGAGTTGATAATTACCAACAAAAGCTGGGGAGCGTCGAGGAAAGATTCTCCTTCAGAGCCTCCAGAAGTAACCAACCTTGCTGACACCTTTCAGTCAGACTTATATCCGCCAGAACTGTGACAAGTACACTTCTGTTGTTTAGCTCACTTACCCAGTTTGTGGTACTCTGTTGTGACAACCCTAGTAAGCTAATACAGAGTTTGGTCCCATGAAGTGGATGCCCCTGTAGCAAACATCTCAAAATGTGGATGTGGCACTGCAACCGGATAATGATTGGAAGCTGGAAGAGGTTTGAGGTAAATGTAAAAACAAAGAAACAAAATTAACTAAATTCCCTTGAAGAAACTGTTGATAGGTAAATGCTAATATGCTTAAATGAAATATGCAAGATGTTTAAATACATTAAAGGTACTACTGGTGAGACCTCAGATATAAATGAGAAGCAGGGTACTGGAAAACGGAGGAAAAGTAATCCTTAAATTGGCAAAGAATTTGGCTGAATTATGTTCTCATGTTTTGTGGACAGTAGAACTTGTGAGTGATCATCTTGGGTATTTGCAGGCATGCTAAGTCATGTCAGTCTCTTTGTGACCCTATAGACCATAGCCTACCAGGCTCTTCTGTCCATGGGATTCTCCAGGCAAGAACACTGGAGTGGGTTGCTATGCTGTCCTCCAGGGGATCTTTCCAACCCAGGGATCGAACTTGTGCCTCTTGTCTCCAGCATTGGCAAGCACGTTCTTTATCACTAGCGCCACCTAGAAAGCAGAGGAGATTTCTAAGCAAACTATCGAAGGTGTAGCTGGGTTTCTTTTTGCTGCTTATAGTAGAATATGAGAGGAGAAAGGTAAATGGAAAAAAACATTTTTATGCAAAAAAAAACAAAAACAAAACTCGAAGCTGTAGAATATTATCAACCTATTCATATTGCAAAAAAAAAAAAAAAAATGAAGTACACTCTGGAGACAACACCAAGGGTGTGGCTGAACATCCATTAGATAAAAAGATTAGTAAGAGTGTGACTCATAGATGAATCCAATCAATTATCTCAGCAGAAACTCTGCCAGCTTGTTTTGAAGGGGACAGAGAAAGGACAAAATGAAGGAAGGCTGTCATATTTCTGAGATTCTATAGGACAGGACATAGAGCTATTGGCTGTCAACAAGAAAAGGGAACACTGACCCAAAGGTGATTCAGAGATCAGCAGGGTTGTCATTGACACTCTGAGCCCAGAGGGAACAGGTACTTGGGGCAAAATCATCTTTTTCTCAGTTTCAGGGTTAGGGGTAGGGACAGAGGAGGTACCACCTTGGTTTCAGCAGGGTCTCCTGTTTTGTAGGCGGATTCTTTACCAACTGAGCTATCAGGGGTAAATATAATGCTGCTGCTGCCGCTGCTGCTAAGTCACTTCAGTCGTGTCCGACTCTGTGCGACCCCATAGATGAAAGCCCACCAGGCTCCCCCATCCCTGGGATTCTCCAGGCAAGAACACTGGAGTGGGTTGCCATTTCCTTCTCCAGTGCATGAAAGTGAAAAGTGAAAGTGAATTTGCTCAGTCGTGTCCAACTCTGTGCAACCCCATGGACTGTAGCCCACCAGGCTCCTCCATCCATGGGATTTTCCAGGCAAGAGTACTATTCTGTTTTGGGCCTGTTTTAACCCTATGACCCCTTTCGTCTTTCCAATTTCCCTCATTTAAAATTGAAATGTCTATCTTGTACCTGTCCCTGAAATTCTATTTTAGAAGCAAATAACTTGTCTGACTTCAAAGGTTCAAAGGAAGAGAGGAATTTTGCCTCAGGATACCTACCTTGAATCTCACCTGTATCTGATTTAGATGATATACAGATAACATTGTAGACCTAGAGTTGCTGGTGGAATGGATTAATATTTTGGGGGGCTGCTGGGATGGGGATGAATATATTTTGCATGTGAGAACAATAAACTTTGAAGGTCCAGAGAATGGAGTGTTATGGGCTAATTTATACCCACCCAAAACTCATATGCTGAAGCCCTGCTCCTCAGTACTTCAGAATATGATTGCATCTAGCAACGTATTCAGAGGGCCATCAGGAGTTCCCACATAGAAAAAAGGCCATATGAAAACACAGAGAGAAGGCAGCCATCTGAAAGTCATGGAGAGAGGTCTCAGAAGCAATGAAACCTGCTGACACCTTGATCTTGGACTTCTGGCCTCCAAAACTGTGAGAAAAAAAATTTCTGTTGTTGAAGCCACCCAGCCTGTAGTATTTTGTCATGGCAGCAAACTAATGTCGTGTCAAACTAATGCCATGTTCCAGCAAACTAATAGAGGAGTTGCTTGAAATTTAGGCTGAGAATCAGATTCTATATCCTATTACTTGCTAAGATCTTCCAGGTTATCTTTTAGCTCTAAAGAAGAGGCCTTGCAATTCAGAAGAAGGATCTGTGTGCATAAGTTTGGGATCTCAGTGGGTTTTAAGTGGATCACTTTCAGCATCACAAAAAGAAATCCTCATCATAATAGTTTCTGGTGAGGATCCGCTCAGCAGTGGCTTTGAACGGAAATCATACAGTAAATTCAACTGAGTTCTCCATTCAAATTGCTCTAGGTTTGAAAAACATCAGTGCTGTAAATTGTGGATGAAAGAGGAATCCAGAGCTGCTGAAACAAATAGAGGGCAGACATGCAGATCCTCCCCAGGCCCCGCAGAAGCTAGTTTATTGCCCTCACATTTAATGTCTTGATGGAAATGTTAAAACTCCACTCAATTTGTTTAACCTCCATCATAAAGATCACTGGGAAAACTTAACTGAATACCAAGAGTTTTCCAGAAATGGTCCACCATAATGAGGCTAATTCATTTTGGTTTTAAATGCTGTGAAATGTTCAGCCTTCTTCTCATATTAAAAGAACAGTAACACTCACCCTGTGTTCAGTTACAACCATGATTGGAATCATGCCCCCTAGGCACATACCAGATAGATAGTATCTCCCGTGCGTGCTTGCTTATGCTCCCCAGTTGGCTCAGTGGTAAAAGAATTCGCCTGCCAATGCAGGAGACACAGAAGACTCAGGCTCCATCCCTGGGTGGGGAAGATCCCCTGGAGAAGGAAACGGCAACCCACTCCAGTATTCTTGCCTGGAAAATCTCATGGACAGAGGAGCCTGGTAGGCTCTAGTCCAGGGGGTTGCAAAGAGTTGGACATGACTGAGCTCGCAAGCACACATAACAACCTGTTATTATTTTCTTGCCCCTTCTACCATCCACTGGAGAAGGCAATGGCACCCCACTCCAGTACTCTCACCTGGGAAATCTCATGGACGGAGGAGCCTGGTAGGCTGCAGTCCATGGGGTCGTTACGAGTCGGACACGACTGAGCGACTTCACTTTCACTTTTCACTTTCATGCATTGGAGAAGGAAATGGCAACCCACTCCAGTGTTCTTGCCTGGAGAGTACCAGGGATGACGGAGCCTGGTAGGCTACTGTCTATGGGTAGAGTCGGACGCAACTGAAGCAACTTAGCAGTAGCAGCAGCTACCACCCACAGTACAATAAGTTCCCTACACACAAACGAGTTCCATTCCAGGAGCATGTTTGTTAAGTCCAATTTGTTCAAAAGTCACCCTAGGTACCCAACCAACACAGTCAGCTATATAGTATTGTACTGTAATAGGCTTATAATATTTTTCACACAAATAATACATAAAAAATAAACAAACACAAAAAATAAACATTTTAATCCTACCATATGGTACCTTAAAAAGTATAGTAGCACAGTACAACAGCTGGCATACAGGGGCTGGCATTGAGTGAACAGGCAAGAAGAGTTACTGACTGCAGGAGAGAGAGAAGGTGGGAGATGGTAGAGCTGAAGAGTCATCAGCAGTAGGAGACTTACAGAGGATGCATGCACATGAACAAATTTATATGATTTGACACAAACACACATTCACATCTTGGAAAATGTTTGTGTCTGAGGACTTGATGTACCTAAGTCTGTTGACAGGTCCAGGCTGTTTTCATGGCCATACCTCTCGAAACTCTTTCCATCTCACTTGCTAACAATTTTCATCTAAGATCTCATCATGTTGCATCTAAAATTATGATTCTTATCTAATTGGTCTTGAAAAAATACTAGTCTCTCAAATAGAATAGTATTTATTCGTTTTTTATTTTATCCTTGTTACTGCTCTTATCTATCACCTGAGCTTTGTAGACTCTTATCTCCCCACATCTCCAATAACAAAGTCAAAAAGTTCTATACTTGAAAGTGATGTCATGTTTTCCTTTCAGTTACTGACATATTTCACCCCTAAGGCTTCTGGTAACTAGACTAGGACTGAGTAGATGTGACCTGTGGTGATTCAGGGTCAGTGTTCCAAGGTCCAAAGTAAGAACAGAACTTAGTGAGAGTTAACCTTCACTGAGTACTTAGTCTGTGCCAGGCACTATGATGTGCATTTTACATTATTGTTGTTGTTCAGTCACTAAGTTGTATGCAGCTCTTTTCAACCCCATGGACTGCAGCATGCCAGGCTTCCCCGTCCTCCACTATCTCCTGAAGTTTGTTCAAATTCATGTCCACTGACTTGGTGATGCTCTCTGACCATCTTATCCTCTACATTTTATATACATTCACTTCTAATTTTATAATAAATCTATGAGCTAACTCTTACTATAATTCTATTATATTTTACAGATCAGAAAATAAAGACACAGAGAAATGAGTTACTCCATTCACAAAATATTCTCAAACTGAAGCCCCCTCCCCCCCTTTTTTTTTTTTAGAGTTTAAATTTTGAAACTTGTACTCTTTGGTTCAAAATTTAAAACTCTCAGAAGCAGACAATGGAGTAGGAATTTTTCCAGGCAAGTGATTCTTATTTTCTCCTCCTCCAATATATATACTCTCTTCAACCACCAACTCTATGTGAATTTATATGTGTTCATGTAAGCAAGAGAGAGAGAGACTTCAAGAAAGAGAAATAGGAATTTTTTTTAATAACGAAAAACAGAAAGCTGGAATAGCAATATGTAAAATTATATTTGTTCCTTTTTCCCCCCATAGTGGTGAGAGGAAATTATTAGTATCTTGGTGCCTTAAGGTTGTTGAGAGCCTGAGTCAACATCTCCACAATGACCTTGGCCACCCAGTAGCGATCCCAAGATGCAGTAGCAGTAAGGAGAGGTAGGAGAGAAGCGTTTCTCTGGAATCGCCCCCGAAGCTTCCAATTAGCACCTTCTTGGGTACATCTAGGTTATATGCCTATTCCTAAACTTGAGTTTGGGTCTAACTCCCTTGAAATCAAGGAGTTGTTAAATAATCCTGTAACAAAATAGCAGGGCAGGGGTTTTAGGGAAGTATTTCACAACCAAATATATGTCACAGTCCTCATCTCACATACACAGCTACCAGAGAACTTCTCCAACACATTCATTCGATGGTTGCTTCTCATTTTAAAGCCCTTCTATGGTTACCGTTAAAGAATCAACTCTTAGGAAAAAAATAGAACTCATTCTTATAATGCAGCTCCTTTCTTTCCAGTCACTCTCCTCAGTTTTCTAAACATTCCATATGAACTCCAATCCCTGCTTCTTTGCTCACCTCATAAAAAGCTGAATATTCTCATTTGTCAAACTTTTACTGAGCATGTACTATATGCCAGGTACACAGTAGGTACTAGGGCATGCACATAGCAATAAAAAAAAAAAAGATTCTTTTCATCAGATTCAACAATCCAGTTGCAAACACATGCATATATATAATCAATTACAAAAAAAAAACTCATTAGAATAGAATAAACACGATTTCCTCTGAAGTTACTTTAGTTCCATGCATATATCTGACTCAGCTTAAGTTTCAGCTTCTCAAAAAGTCACTGATCTCAGTTTGATCTCCTTTTCCAGCTGCACTTTGTAGTATATTTGTGCTAGAAAATTCACATAACGTTTAACTTATGTTACACAAACATAACTGTTTCCATTTTTAAAATATGGGTTTTACATCTCTTGTAAATTTTATCTTTTTGAAGTACAGAGAGCTGATTTTTAATTTCTTTATTTCTCTAGAATTCATATGTCATTCATTTTTTTTTTTTTTTACATTCACTCAATTTATTACCCATTTATTTGGCTATTCCTATAAATACAGCATCATGCCAGGAACTGGGTGTAGATGACAGGAAGAGAAACACATAAAACTAATGAAGACACAGTCCCTAGTCTTAATGACCTTTCAATCCAGCAGGGAAGATGGGGCAGACAAATAACCATAATGCAAGTGATTTTTAATAACTACAGAAATAGACACACAGTCAAGAGGTGACACTAAAGTGAGTCCTGAAGGCCAAGTAGGAGGTTGGCAGGTGCAGAACTGGATCAGGAAGTGGATGACCTTCTCCATGGGAGAAAGAGAATAAATAGTGAAGTAATATAAAAATTTAGAGATCTGCTCAGAGAACAGCTAATTTCAAACAGAGACTGTGAAACAGGCTAGGGAAGGTTTAACATAAGAAAGATAAGTTGGTAGCAAATAGTGAAGGATTGTGGGAATTTGAGCTTTAATCAGCTGACTTTAGATTGAGGGTAAAATAAAGGCCAAGAAGGGTGATCAAAGGTTTTCAGCTAGGCAGTAATATGGTCAGTTAAAACAATTAATCCAGTAGTGGAATATAGTAGAAGGGGGCTGGGGAGAGACCACCAATAGAGAGGAATTTAGGAGGCTGCTACAGCAAGTTAGGTGGAAAGGGAAAGAGAAAGTTATTCGGTTCTCTGGTCAAGCCCTCTCTGATACCTGTAGCACAGATGCTATGTGTTATTTTCATCTAGCAGAAGTTACAGAAAGATAGGAATGGGTGGGGATGTTTGATTCCATGGCTGGACGTGGGCAACATGGAATGAGAGAAACTAAAACAAATTCCATCTCTTTTCTCCCTTAAAACAAAATTATTGGGGTATAGTTGCTTTACCATATTGTGTTAGTTTCTGCTATACAACAACATGTATCAGCTATATGTATACATACATCTGGGGTTCAATCCCTGAGTTGGGAAGATCCACTGGAGAAGGGAATAGCAACCCACTCCAGTATTCTTGCCTAGAGAATGCTATAGAATTCCTGACAGGCTACAGTCCATGGGGTCCCAAAGAGTCAGACACGACTGAGCAACTAACACTTATCAGACATATATCCCCACCCTCTTGAGCCTACCCGCCACCACCCCTCCATCCCACCCTCAAGGTTATCACAGAGCAAAAAGCTGAGCTGCCTGTGTTATATAGAAGGTTCCCACTAGCTAGCTATTTTACATATGGTTGTGTATATATGTTAATCCCACTCTCCCAATTTGTTCCACTCCTCCCTTCCCCACACCGTGTCAACAAAACCATTCTCTATGTCTACGTTTCTATTCCTGCCCTGCAAGAAGATGTGGTACAAATACACGATAGAATATTACTCAGCCATAAAAAGAAACAAAATTGGATCATTTACAGAGATGTGGATGGATATAGAGTCTGTCATACAAAGTGAAGTAAATCAGAAAGAGTAAAATGAGTGTTGTGTATTAATGCATATGTGGAATCTAGAAAAATAGTACAGATGAACATATTTGAATTCCATATCTAACTGGTAGTTTTGACATCTTCCCTGCACCAAACTATTTCTCCTTGTCCACTGTCTCTGTATCTAAAAATACACAATTTTCTCTTCCTCTTTTGTTTTATTTTCTGTTAACTCTCTCCTTGTAGTTTTCTGTATCCTACATAAAAATCTCATGCAATTGCCCTTTTCACATACTATTCAGGTGGGGATCATGCTGTTTAATAATGCTAAGCTATGTTTTGAGGTAAAATCTTCTTAGGAAATAACAGTCACATAATATTGATCACAGCAAGGAAACATCATGCCCCCAACAGTGATGGCCAAGAAGCTGCACAGCAAAGGAAAATCTTATTCAAAACCCAGAAAGCAATAGATTCATAAGAAGGCTGCTGCTAAGTCGCTTCAGTCGTGTCCGACTCTCTGCGACCCCATAAGACGGCAGCCCACCAGGCTCCTCTGTCCCTGGGATTCTCCAGGCAAGAGTACTGGAGTGGGTTGCCACTTCCTTCTCCATCACAAGAAAGCTAGTGATTTCAATTAAAAGTTCTTTAGAGGTATGACTCATCAGCACCTACAACTGCCTTTATTCTTTGATCTCCCACAGCTCTGAAAACCTGGCTTAAACCACAGCCCTGGTCAGCCCCAGAACACAAGGATTTGACAGCTCCCTAGTTCATTACAGCTTCATCTCATATCAATGAGGTGATTTTGAAAGAAACTCACTTTCCAGTGCTCCAATTTCCTTGCATATAAAACGAGAATGCTATCAAGTTTTCATACTTGACTCAAAGCATGAGGGCAAAGCCTTCTGAGGACATAAGTCCAGAACAGAATATGTAATTCAATCAATCATACCCCAGTATTGGCTGTTCCCATTTATTATTACTTTTCAATTTCTAAAGTGATGGCAAAATTGAATTTCTACTAATTTTCAAGAACTTGAATCTGATTCTTATAATCCTGGCCTTTATGTTGCTGATATATTGTAGATATAATTTTTGTGTGCTCCAAGAGGCTTACTGCTCACAGGGCATTGCTGTAAGTTGTGGATAATTTATTTTCTCCTGCTATTATATTGTGTAAATTACCATGTTGGCAATATTTTAGCCTTTCACACTTTGAATCAGTGCCCAGAATAATTTTAACAAGATTTTGATTCTCTGGAAGTAACCTCAAGGAAGAAAGCCCTTCAAAATGCCTGCATAGTCATTTAAACTTCAACTGCAAGAACCGTCTCCTCCAGGTCAAGTATAAGGTGCGTCTGAAGAGCAAGTGACACTTATGTCATCTCCCTATTGATTTCTACATCCTCCTCTGCTGCCAAAAACAATTGCAGTATCTTGCCAGCAGAGCACACGCTTCTTACCTTTCCACCTCAGTACACAAGTTCTAAAATTGGAACCAAATTTGAAGCCCACCAGAAATCTCATAGAGGAATTTGATTTCAGAGATCCAGCCATATAACCAAGTCTGTGGTTTCCTTTTATCACCAGAAGAATATATTTTGGTTTTCAGCCAGAAAATCTCTCACTTCTTAGTATTTAAGAAATAATCAGGAAAAGTAAAAAAACGGGCATTAGACTGCCAAGTGAGGACAGACAGGTGCTGAAGAAATGGACACAGTGTCATGTGGTCATGGTAGACTCAGTGAGGACATGGCCTTCACACAGCTTCTGCTTTTTTTTTTTTTTAATTGGAGTATAATTGCTTTACTGGGACTTCCCAGGTAGCTCAGTGGTAAAGAATCCATCTGCAGTGCAGAAGATGTGGGTTTGATCCCTGGGTTGGGAAGATACTCTGGCAACCCACTCCAGAATTCTTGCCTAGAGAATCTCATGGATAGAAGAGCCTGGAGAATTATAGTCCATCGGGTTGTAAAGAGTTGGACATGACTGAAGCAGCTGAGCAGATAATTGCTTTACAATGTTGTGTTAGTTTCTGCTGTACAACAAATGAATCAGCTATAGGTATACATATATCCCCTTCCTCTTGGACCTCCCTACCACACTCTCCATTCCATCCCTCTAGGTCATCACAAAGCATTGAGCTTTGATACTGAATATAGCCTTATATATTCCCTTATATAACAATAGGAAACAGAGAAACAAAAAACTTCCTTTTTTTTTTTTTTTTAACCTCTCCCAATCCCATCTCTACCCCAGTTTAATAGGGGAAAGTTTCTAGAACTTACTAGAACCCCAGATAATCAACGTTACCTCTCTCAAAACCTCCAAGTCCATATGCAGGGCAGAGAAAAAAGTACTCCCTTTTTAGACTTCCAGAATGCTTCCACCCTGACTACCTGAATGTCTTGGGAAGGTATTCTTTCTTAATATTCTTGACAATAACAATGTAGGATGTCATTAGTGCTAACTCCATAAGGATGTTGTAAGAATTCGATAAGCAAATGCCTGTGTTCCTTGCCCAGTATATGACACAATAAAAGTTCTCAACTGTCGTCACGCATAATAAGGTACCATTATCACTGACATAACACTGATAATAAGGATCATTAACAATTTAGGGAAATAGACTGCATCTCAATATAAGTGACAGTTTTTTCCTAAAGAATCTCCTGCTCCAATCAGGATTGATTATTGGCACTAGGGAAGGACAGGCCCAGCTATAGAAAAATTAACAGATTCATTTCCCCTCATATGCACCTCAAAAATGCATATTAACTTTTATTTATTTTAGCTAAGCTCTCCTTTTATCTATTCATGCTCCCATCTAAAACTGGAAAAGTAATTTGAGAAAAGGAGAAGAAGGCCCTTAGAACTATTTTAAATTTCTTCCAGTTTTCTAATGAACTTAATAAGTTCCCCAGATACATCTTAAAAAGTAAAGAAGCCTTCAAAAATATTAAAGTAATTTTGTTTTCTCCCGTGGTACAGAGAATTCTAGGTGACTGGTAAGATTCATCATCATCAGTTTTACAAGTGTTCAGTTAATAGTAAAAGGAAAAATCACAAGAGAAAACATTTTCCTTTTGATGCCTTCTAATGTACTTGGATGGAGCTCCATTGCCAGATTTTTCACTAAAGCAGTTTCTCTTGAGCTTTCACCTCAAATTCCAGCTGAATGATGACACTTCCACATGTTCCTCCTCTAACTGCCTGGCAGGTCAAGTGGTTTCTGACAGTCAGGAACTTGGCAAGATTTTTGATCAAAAGAATAATTCACTAAATTGAGATCACTGTCATTCGTTTTGCTATCTTGACTCATTTAGTGATAGCTACTGTGAGAAGAGCTCTGTCATGGGCACCAGGATTATAGGAAACAACTGAAAGAGCCTGAGTTTTGCCATCAAAGTCGTAAATCTCATCCAAACAGCAAAAGAAACATCCGACTCTAGGACAGAAGAAACATAAAACCTGAATCGTAGATCTGCAGTCAAGAACAATATCTAAGATGGTGTGTACCATAACGGTGATCAAGTTCAGATAACCATTCTTAATATTCAGTTGGCTTTCTGCAGACCAGATTTCAAAAATTCCTTATCCCTTGTTGGTTATCCATTTTAAATATAGTGGTGTATACAAGTTGATCCCAAGCTCCCTAACTATTCCTTTCCCCTGGCCTTTCCCCCTGGCAGCCATAAGTTTATTCTTTAAGTCTGTGAGTCTCTTTCTGTTTTGTAAATAAGTTCATTTGTATCATTTGTCTTTAGTGTTCCCATATAAGGGATATCATACAAAATTTCTCCCTCTCTGTCTGACTTACTTCACATAGTATGAAAATCTCCCACTGTATAACACAGGGAACTCTGCTCAATGTTATGTGGCAGCCTGGATGAGAAGGAGAGTTTACAGGAGAATGAATACATATATATGTATGGCTGAGTCCCTGTGCTGTCCATCTGAAACTATAACATTGTTAACTGAATATACTCCAATATGAAATAAAAAGTTTAAAAACAAAAAGACAAAATTCCTTTTCCCAAACTTATAACAGGTTCAATTCAGTTCAGTTCAGTCGCTCAGTCATGTCCAACTCTCTGCAACCCCATGAATCGCAGCACGCCAGGCCTCTGTCCATCACCAACTCCCAGAGTTCACTCAAACTCATGTCCATCGAGTCAGTGATGCCATCAAGCCATCTCATCCTCTGTTGTCCCCTTCTCCTCCTGCCCCCAATCCCTCCCAGCATCAGGGTCTTTTCCAATGAATGAACTCTTCGCATTAGGTGGCCAAAGTATTGGAGTTTCAGCCTCAGCATCGGTCCTTCCAATGTACACCCAGGACTGGTCTCCTTTAGGATGGACTGGTTGGATCACCTTCCAGTCCAAAGGACTCTCAAGAGTCTTCTCCAACACCACAGTTCAAAAGCATCAATTCTTCAGCACTCAGCTTTCTTCACAGTCCAACTCTCATATCCATACATGACCACTGGAAAAACCATAGCCTTGACTAGATGGACCTTTGTTGGCAAAGTAATGTCTCTGCTTTTCAATATGCTATCTAGGTTGGTCATAACTTTCCTTCCAAGAAATAAGTGTCTTTTAACAGGTAGGAGTGGCTTTTTATTCCCCAGCCTTCCAGGCAGAGCGCAGTCTTATTTATTAGGGCAGCACTTCTCTAGTTGCAGTCCATGGAACACATACATGCGCCATCACAGCTGATGGATTAAAACCCAGATTCTTGGGCCCCACTTCTAAGCCATCTCAGTTAGAATCCCTGTAATAGTTCCTAAAAATCTGAATTTTTATTAAACTATCTATGTTAACCAGAGGAAAGCAAGTACCTGTAATAACTGACATTATGACCCAGGGATATCAAACTTACAGGTATTCATTACCAAGGAGATATTGGGGGATTCCAAGAAAAAGACATCATGTCCAGATGCCCTCAAGCAACTTAAATGCAATCTTTTATAAATAATTACAAAATAACAAAACTACTTAGCCCTGAAACTAGTGAAAATAAAGTCAGGATCTTCATTAAGGAAGTTGCCATTTGTCTGGTCAAGAGTTGTGTCATTGATTTTGCTGAAACTGTTTCCTTCTTTGCTTTTAGAATAAAATTGAAGAGTTATGACTCTAGCTCTATAGACAAGCTCTGTAGGCTTCTCTGGTGGCTCAGACGTTAAAGAACCTGCCTGCAATGCAAGAGACCCGGATTTGGTCCCTGGGTTGGGAAGATCCTCTGGAGAAAGGGAAGACAATCCACTCCAGTATTCTTGCCTGGAGAATTTCATGGACAGAGGGGCCTAGCGGGCTACAGTCGATGGGGTTGCAAAGAGTTGGACATGACTGAGCTGCTAACACAACAACAGCTATAGACAATGCAAATCTGAAAACTGAGGCTGTTTTCCCCTTAAAAATATTTTGGATTTCATGTTTCTCATATCTACAAGAGGAATAATAAGGGTTAGGCTCCTGTGGAATGTTAAAGCTTCCTATCAAGGAGATGCGGCTGCCTGGAGAGCACAGAAGCCAAGCAACATCTTCTGCTCACGTCACCCTGCAAGCTTGCCCCATGTCTCCAGGGTCTGAAGCAGAGGCCAGTCTACAGCTTCAGGTATGTAGATCTGAGCACAGAATCTAGTTGAAGTGAGGTATGGATAAAACAAGTCTATCAAAATGGATTCTGTTGCCTCCTAGCAGACACTCTTCATTGTTGCTATTCAGTTGTTAAGTCATATCCAACTCTTTGCAACCCTATGTACTGCAGCATGCCACATTTCCTTGTCCTTCACTATCACCCAGAGTTTGCTCAAACTCATGTCCACTGAGTCGGTGATGTCATCTCATTCTCTGCTGCCCCCTTCTTCTTTTGCCTTCAATCTTTCCAGAATCAGGGTCTCTTCCAATGAGTCAGCTCTTCGCATCAGCCTTAGTCCTTTCAATGAATATTCAGGGTTAGAGCAGATACTAAATTCAGTTTTTAAGCTGTTCTCTATTAATGAACTACATAGACATCATCTCTTAGAGCTTATTTTCTAAGAAAATACTCTAATAAGTTTTGACTAATTAATTACAATTATGATTTCTTGGAGCAGGAGAGAAATCAAGCCAGCCCTCCATATCAGTGGGTTCCACATCTGTGGAGTCAATCAACTACAAACCAAAAATACTTATGAAAATTTTTTCAAAAGTTCCAAAAAACAAAACTTGAATTACATTATGTTTACACTGATACATTTATAATTTATGTCACCTTAGATATTCTAAGTAAACTAGAGATGATTTAAAGTACATGGGAAGATATGTGTAAGCAAATACATAATTTACATAAGGGACTTGAGCATCCAGGGATTTTAATATCTTCAGGGGGTCCTAGAACCAAACCCCCACAGATATCAAGGGAGGACTATATAGGAAAATGTTCATAGCTTCAAATATAGGTTTTAAACCAGACACAAGCTAGTCTCAGCTCATTACTTCATACACATTAGATGATACAGAAAATTGGATTTGATACATTTTTATTTAGATTGATGGATTGATTATGGGGACAAGAACTGCAAAATCCATTTTGACTCCAGAAGTTATGGAGAATGCTTGTCCCCAGATCATTCACTAACAGTGTTCCAGACTGGTGTTTTCCCAAATCACTGATCATTGAACTGGGAGAGAGAAAAAAAGCTGAGTTCCTTCTTTCTGGAAGTTGCTGTGGATAATATTTCTGACTTATGCCTTCTTAGAGCTGGTGTCAGTAAATGTTTAGCTGTGTATCTGATTCAGCTTTCTGTAACCAACACAGCAGTTAATGTAGGTCTGTACTCCCTGCACAAGTTTTCAAATCTATAGATGAGAACATAAAAGATAAGCCAGGATCCCAGAGAGCAGGGAGGGCAGCAGGGGCAGTGTGACATGCTGAGCACTGTCTGTCCCTGTCAGAGCAGTTTCTCACTGAGCCGAGCTCCTGTCATCATGTGTCACTGTCTGTAGGAGACAAGGTGACAAGTCTCTAAAAAGGGGACGTGTTAAACCATGCCAGCAAAAATGTAAAACACGAAAAGGAAACTTTCCAAATAAATAGGTCTTCAGCCTAAGTAAAAAGTGAACAATAAAACTGATTCTGGGAGTGATACTGACAGGAAGACAGAGAAAATGAGAAAGGGCCAGACCCTGCTGCATGGGTGCTCAGTCGCTGTGTCTGTGTGTGACTGTGTCTGACTGTGTGTCTGACTCTTTGTGACCCCATGGACTGTAAGCCCTCCAGGCTCCTCTGTTCATGGAATTTTCCCAGCAAGAATATTGGAGTGGGTTACCATTTCCTCCTCCAAGGGATCTTCCCGACCCAGGGACTGAACCCACATCTCCTGCATTGGCTGCTGGATACTTTACCACTGAGCCACCTGGGAAACCCAGAACCCGCTGGGAAGCCCCTTCTGCAGATTAAATGGGAGGCTCAGAGTCTTTCCTCCCCACCTCTGAACCATGGTTTCCATGACCTCCACTGCACACAGGAGCATAAATCCTACCCAGAAGGACACTACTTGAAGCCACTGCTAGAATTGCCTTTTCCAGGGATCTTGAATAATAAACAGAAAACACCATGATATGGGAAGAGTCAGACTAATAAAGGTGCCCACAGCTCTTGACACAAGTCAAATACTGAAATTATTGAAGGTCAAATTCATATATGCACTTTTTTTTCAGTCAGACTGAGACTGCAATTGTCTTCCATCCCTCTACATTTTAAGAGAATTAGTGTTGAATAGTTCAATATTTCAAATAATTTTTACATTAGGATGCAGACACCTAGCAATTAATGAAAGAATCTGGGAAGCCAAAATACTCTAAAGCAAGGAGTCAAAGTCTGGTCTATGGACTCCTAGGAGTTCCCAAGATCCTTCTGGGATGAATTCATGAGACGAAGACTATTGTAATAATAATACTAAGAAGTTATTTGCCTTTTCATTGTGTGACTGTGCATTGATGGAAAAAAGCAAGAGTGGGTAAAATTGCTGCAGATCCTCTAAGGACGAAGTCTGAAGTGGTACCAAGCTGTACTAGTAGTAATGGTATTCCTTCCCACTATACATAAATATGGGCTCCCTGGTGGATTAGTGGTAAAGAATTCATTTACAAAGCAGGAGATCACCTGCAATGCAGGAGACACAGTTTCAGTCCGTGGGTCGGGAAGATCCCCTGGAGAAAGAAATGGCAACCCACTCCAGTATTTTTGCCCGGGAAATCCCATGGACAGAGGGAGCCTGGTAGGCTATAGTCTATGGGGTCACAAAATTGGACACAACTTTCATGCATTGGAGAAGGAAATGGCAACCCACTCCAGTGTTCTTGCCTAGAGAATCCCAGGGATGGGAAAGCCTGGTGGGCTGCCGTCTATGGAGTCACACAGAGTCGGACACAACTGAAGTGACTTAGCATAGCATAGCAACTAAACCACCAGCACCATATATAAACATGATATTTATATTAATATATATTAGCTTCACCTAAGAATGTTCTTCATCAAGAAGTAACAATTAATTTCCTTAAATTCTGACACTTGAACTTTTAAATAAATATTTTTTGATATTTTGTATAATGAAATGAGAAGTTCACATAAAACACTTAGGCTGCCTACCAAAGTACAACATTTATCTCAAATAAAAGCCCTAGAATGATTAAATTGTGGGCTGTTCCAGTCGATTGTTGCATGTAAAACTTTCTCCTCGAAAGAACAATTGACAGACCAGTATGGTTATTCATATTTGGGCATTTGGCAATGAAAATGAATGAAGTTAAGACTTTCAAGGAAAAACAACTTCTGATGAAAAAATTTTCAAGTGAATATTAGAATTTTGGAAACTGTATATCTACACTGTGAGCTTGACAGCTTCCCAATACTTGAAGAATTTTCTGATAAGATCAGAGATAGTATTAACAAATATATTTTTGGACATCATGTAATGAAGTGTGTAAGTATTTGTAAGAAATAATGCTATGAAGTAATGCATGGTAAATACATGATCCACTTGTAGTGCAAAACAGAATAGTGAATCATGATACAACAGAGAATGAAAAAGTCCAATTTTAGCCTTTTGAAATCCACATTTCAATTACCCTACAAGAAATTACCACTTGTGGAGTTTCAGTGCCATATGAAAGAAGAATATCTATAATTATCTGAAAGAATATAAAATATTTCTCCTTTTCAAATATACAGATGGATAAGACCAAATTTTCTTTATGTTCTTTATCCAAATAACAGATGTCAAGGGGTTGAATGTAGAAATTTGTAATATGCAAAAAATATGCAAAATATGTCATTTTTCTCACTATTTTTTGTTTTTAACAATATAGTTAATTTTTCCTAAAAATGTTATACTAATACATAATTTGGTATTGTTTAGGCACCAAGTCATGTCTGACTCTTTTGTGACCCCATGAACTATAGCCTCTCAGGCTCTGTCCACAGGATTTCCCAGGCAAGAATACTGGAGTGGATTGCCATTTCCTTCTCCAACTAATACATAATAGGCTTGTTATTTTTAAATAGAGTAATAAAGAAATGCTTTAGAATTTATTTTAGCTTTAACGTCTAACATGGTAAATGTCCATAAGTATAATCACATTTTTTAAAAATCTCTTTGTAGTCCTCAATAACATTTAAGAGTTGAAAGAGGTCTTAAAACCAGTGTGAGAACCACTGCACTAAGTACTAAGTTAAAGGAGAATCAGTGACTCTATTCTCTATTCTAAGAAAATCAGGAAGAGAAGAAGAGGAGAGTTACCAGTGTAGCCAAGAACAAAGAACCATTCATTTTTGGTTTATGTCCTCTAATTGAATAAATTGTGAAAGAGCTATACCATTTTTTAGTGGCCCAAAGGGTAACAAACACTCAGAGGTCAAGTCATTCTAAGAAGAGGGTAGGTGGGAGTGTTCTGCAGCACTGTGAGGTTAGACCTCCTTCCATTTGGACTAATCCATCACCTTTGACAGGAACCAAGGGAAAAGACAGTGATTTCTGGGGAAAGAAGTAGAGTCATCCAAACCAGGATGACAAAGGCAGGAAACACAGGTAGGCAAACTAGAGAGAAAAGAGAGCTGTCCCAAAGAATGAGAAGAAAAGGGAAAGGAAGACAAAACACTAGTATTTGGAGGGTACCTTGTAAGGGTAGAACACAAACTCCACCCTTCATGTGTATCATCTTATTTAATCTAAAGGGCAAGACCAAAAGGCCAATATTGTTATTACATATGTAGCACCAAACATTCTTCTTTTTGAGACACCTTACTCATAAACTCTTCTCGGATTCTCTGAAAACACAGGAAGACACTGTGCTCCCTGAACTCCTCTGAACTCCTAGCCCAGGACTGGGGATTCAATGGAATCATGTTTGTATTCCTGTGCTTATTCATGTTTGTCTTCTTAAATGCATAGCTGCTTATGAAAAGGCGTTTATATTTTTCCTTTGATAGTCCAGATATATGTTAGGCAGCATCATTACACTTTCAAATTGTAGACCTCCTTGTGGAGGATAAACACAGAGAATGCTAAATTTGCCCAAGCCATAGGGAGTAAAACAACAGAATGTACAAAATGCAGAACACAATGAGTTATGTCACAAGGGAATAGCATAAATATGAACACCTCTTATATAGGATCATCTCTGCAGCATAAAGACTCTCAGCAGCCACTTTTGGAAATTGATGGTTTGGTGCAAATGCGGAGCATTTCTGAGTGTCCTGTATTAGTGACTTAGAGCTACTGCATGCACACACCAGTGCCTTACAATCATTTAATATAAACATAGATTTATCTTTCCTGTCTGAAGGTTCTAGAAGCCTACCACATCCACACATGCATCTAGGATTTTTTTCCAGTGGTAGGAACATGGATACCCTGGAGCTGCCTGTGTTCTCCATCTTTATACTATTGAGCTGGTTACCTGTGCTAAATGGCATGCCCTATGGCTATGGAACAAAGTTTACCTAAGTGGTCAAGGCAGAGATCAAACCCTCATTTGAGTCCTACCTTGGTAGTGAAATTGACATAACTAAAATAAGCAGCCAATATAATCAAAGAATTCTATGAAAAGTATGTTAGTGTATTAAAATCCAGCATCTTTATTAAATAGCTACTCACAGCAGAGGCCATCATGCTGTCAAGTAATTAAACAGGGACTAACATTAGGGGTGATTTTCAGCTAATGTCAGAGGCATTCCTCTCATTAAAGCCTGCCTAATCACTACATCATGATTGCCAAAAAAAAAAAAGTGATATTCAAAATTGCTGAAGGCATAAAAAATTTATTTTCATCTTGCCTAATTATCTGAGGTGTGAATATGTCTGATTTCAGGATTGGGGAGAACATAATCTCCATGATGATTCTATGCAACAAATTTCTTTTGATAACTGTGAAGGAAGTTCCCCAAATCTAAGGAAAAGGTGTTTAGCATCTGTATTCAAAATGTTGGGAGTTCACTTATGCAAAATTTGCGCCTAAGTCCTGAGCATATCTTGCTGCTTTATCACAACCAAGATTACTCAATTTTTTAATCTTTCACTTCCTTTCAGATCCCTCCGTTTTCTTGGTTAAAGAAATGGCTTCTTGCATGTAAATTTCTTAAGCTCAATTTCACTGCACATGGCAAGCAGAATACGTATTTCAGAAGCTTATATATTTTCCCAAATAGCAAACAAATTCAGTGAACTTGGCTTGCTGTTTACCTCTGCATAAC
This sequence comes from Bos indicus x Bos taurus, assembly GCF_003369695.1. Taxonomy (NCBI): domain Eukaryota; kingdom Metazoa; phylum Chordata; class Mammalia; order Artiodactyla; family Bovidae; genus Bos; species Bos indicus x Bos taurus. The sequence goes on from NC_040077.1 coordinate 58,070,709, forward strand.
CTTTTGTGATGCTAAAAAATACTGGATTTCCCTGGTGGTTCAACTGTAAAAAAAAAAAAAAAAATCTGCCTGTCAGTGCAGAAGCCCTGGGTTCTATCCTTGGGTCAGGAAGATCCCGTGGAGGAGGAAATACAGCCCACTCCAGTATTCCTGGACTTCCCTGGTGGCTCAATCGGTAAAGCGTCTGCCTACAATGTGGGAGACCCGGGTTCAATCCTTAGGTTGGGAAGATCTCCTGGAGAAGGCAATGGTAACCCACTCCAGTATTCTTACCTGGAAAATCCCATTGACCTAGAAGCCTGGTAGGCTACAGGCCATGGGGTCGCAAAGAGTCGGACACGACTGAGCGACTTCCCTTCCTTTCCCAGTATTTTTGCCTAGGAAATCTCATGGACAGAGGAGCCTGGTGGGCTACTATCCCTGGGGATGCAAAAGAGTCAGACATGACTGAAAGACTAAACAACAATAACAGAAGATAAGTAAGTCCTATTACAAAGTGTACATTATTCTAGTAATTTATCCATTAGCTGTATTGATTGAATCACAAGTGTCTAACCATCAATCATTCAGCAAGAATTTTTAACAAATTGCTTACATAAATGTACCATGATCTTAGGCTTTACAGGGCATCCAACTGCCCCTTGTCTTCAAGCTATTATGAGAGTAAAAGGTAATGTATCAGGATATTTTGGCACACTAAGTCAGAGAGGTTTTTAATGTATTTGGGGAGTGTTTTTATACATATTTTCCACCATTTCTCTTTTCTTCCCAACCTTGCCTTCACTATTTGAATATTTAACAAGACATATGTGTTTATGATTTTTCATTTAACATATAAGATTATTTATGCCAGCATTAAGATGAAAAAATACATTTCTTCCTGCTGCTGTTGCTGCTGCTGCTAAGTCGCTTCAGTCGTGTCTGACTCTGTGCAATCCCAGAGACGGCAGCCCACCAGGCTCCCCCATCCCTGGGATTCTCCAGGCAAGAACACTGGAGTGGGTTGCCATTTCCTTCTCCAGTGCATGAAAGTGAAAAGTGAAAGTGAAGTCGCTCGGTTTAGTCTTTTTAAAAAATAATTTATCCATTTATGTATTTTTATTTTTTGTTTGCACTGGGTCTCTATTGGCATGCAAGAACTTTCTCTAGTTCCAGCAAGCGGGGGCTGCTTTTCGTTGTGTTGCAAGGGCTTCTCATTGTGGTGGCTTCTTTTGTTGTGGAGCACAGTCTCTAGGCCCAACGGCTTCAGTAGTTGCAGCACATGAGCTCAGCACTTGCAGGGTGTGGGCTCCAGAGCACGGGCTCAGCAGTTGTGGCACACAGGCTTGGTTGCTCCGAAGCATATGGAATGTTTCTGGATCAGGGATGGAACCCCTATCCACTGCATTGGCAGAAGGATTCTTTCCACTGTCCCACCAGAGAGTCCCTCTTCCCAGTTTTTTTGTTTGTTTGTTTTTTCAAAAGATTCCTACACAGACAAAAGATTTTGCAAAAACATGAGAGTCAAGAGTAAACCTGAACTGCTCCCAACTCTCACCTGTTCAGATTAGAATAGACTCCCAGGACTAGGACAAGGAGAAAGTGACTGAAGGGGACTGTCAAGGGCATAAATATTGATGCATCCCAAAGAAAAGGATCCTATGTCATGCAAGAAAAATAGCAGAATATTAGTAAGGTTTATGGAATCAGGGAGCAAAAGACTTATAACTCACTTCTCAGTTAAAGACACCAGACTCCTTCCCAGATAAAGACATGGTGATGAATGGCCTCCAGCTATGATGCATAGGCAGACAGACCTTCCACAGTTTCGCCAGGATTTCTTCCCTTCTCATGATGCAAGAGCATAGGATGGAGAACATACTCTGGCTCAACCAAAAATATTTTCCCAAGGCTTTAGCATCATGTTCTGTAGTATAACTCCTCGCTGAGATTGTGTGTTGACCAGCCCAGTGAGATGGTCAAAAGGGAAATTCACTAGTTATAAGTAATGAAGAAAGTTGTACTTTTCCCATATCTTAAAATTGTAGGCTGATATTCATAGTCAGCATAGTCATAATGAAATCACTGATAATCAGATCCTGCCTTACAGGTAGTAAGAGCTCTGGAATCTATTTTACTTTTACAGAAGGCCACCTATGCATTGAGTTTGCATTAGAGTTAAATGCAAGACAGTCTTTCAGGGTGATCTGGGAGGGTTTCACAAAGGAGAATAAAGCAGAGCTGGCCAATGGTTATGTTCATCACAGCTGGTTGTCAAAGAAGGGAAATTTACTTGAGAGGAATAGAAAGAGCAAAGAAAGGAGGAAAAACATGGGGTCAGCATTGCGTGTCCCAGAGTCAGGGGAGTGGTCAGCTAGGAACAGGACATGTATGATGTAGAATAAGAGGAAAATGTTGACTAGATAGGAGCATAGGATCACATGAGCTTGAACAACATTGCATTTTGCATGACCATATGAGAATTGCAGTGAAAAACTCAATCTGTGTTAGGAATCTCTTAAACATGATCATTTCCAACATCAATAAGCAATGTTAAAGAAAGGGTTGTCTGAAGCTAATTGGCACACCAGATCATCGTCTCATTCTCTCAAGTGTCTGTGTGGCTGAAGGCACAGATAATAAAGTGCAGAAGGAAACAGTGTAATAGGCAAGGAGAGAGACTCTGGAGGAGGGTCTTTCATCACCAGCACTTGGAGAGAATGGCATTTACATGAAATTGACTTTCAGTGGTGAAATTATGCTTGTGATGTTCCATTGTAAATATTGACAGCATTAAAAGGAATGTCTAAAAGATGAGCACTAAAATGTCACCAGAAAAAAGCTGACCAGTATTTATGCTAAATTCCTCAAACCGCATCCCTTTTTTATAATACATAACTAGTGGTGTCTCATGAAACAAAGCAGATAATTCTCTGGAGCTATGAAGTGAAAGAAAATGAATGTGCCTACATTCTCTATCATGTAGGAGGACACCCACTGCCTCTCATCATAATGACATGGAGCTTTGTTTCCCCCCCTCTTTGAGGATTTTCAGATAGGAAAGCTTACATCTCTCCCATATTGAGCTCAGAGGATAAACAGACAAAATAAATCACTGGAAAAATAAAGGCTTCTTAGAAACACTAATAGATTCCTATTACTGAATAGGGTATCAATTTTTGATGGGACTTTGCCTTTTAAGCTTAGAAACATGTTTATCTATTTAATGATGGATTGGACTGGCAGCTTGATAGTAATGGGAGGAAAAAGAAATCAAATTCTATTGCTTCTCTATTAGTTGTGGTAAAACAGAGGCTAAACAGCACAATGTGAGAATTTTCACTCAGCTGAATTTCTGGAAGCTTTTAGTAGAGTCCTTCATCATTTTCTGCCTCAACATCTAGCAGTTTCATTATGGACTATCACTAGCCTGTGTGCTGTCTAATTCAAAAAAATAAAGGCTGCAGTATTTTGATCTCCAATATATTTCTTAGACTTTTATGCAATTATCCTGAAAGAAGAAACTGAAGAATTGTCCTGGAATTCATTTTCGGAATAATATTACTCACATAGTACATTTATTAAGTAATTTAGAGCAAAATATTTTATTGGATTACTAATTATATTGAGAATATTATATTATATTTTTTAGCTTGTGCTAAAATATCCTTGGAATGAATCATAATTCTAGGATTAATAGACTTACAGGTTTGAAAAAAAGAAAGGTTTTCTTTGAAATATTGCAATTAGTGCTTTGCATTGCATTACTGAATACTACTTTCTTTCTCCTGTTATTCTCAGAACTGTAGAGTGTTTTGTGCAGAATCTTATTATAAATTTGAATTTTGACAATGACTTTTTCCATCAAAAGATAAATGTATTGAGAAACACCAAATGCAGTGATTCTGAGACTTTTATGAGAATTAAATACCCTCTGCTATGATTAAAAAAAAACAAGCATATGCATGAAAGGTACATTTTCCATCTCATATAAGAGTCTGTAAATTTCAATAAGAATTGCAATTGACCATTTATCTGGATTCAGCCAAGTGGTAAAGCTACTTGTTTGAGTTGACAGTTTATGCCAAAGTAATAGTAGAGTAGAGTGTGATCACTCACCTAGAGCCAGACATCCTGGAATGTGAAGTCAAGTGGGCCTTAGAAAGCATCACTATGAACAAAGCTAGTGGAGGTGATGGAATTCCAGTTGAGCTATTTCAAACCCTGAAAGATGATGCTGTGAAAGTGCTGCACTCAATATGCCAGCAAATTTGGAGCACTCAGCAGGGGCCACAGGGCTGGAAAGGGTCAGTTTTCATTCCAATCCCAAAGAAAGGCAATGCCAAAGAATGCTCAAACTACCGCACAATTGCTCTCATCTCACATGCTCAAAATTCTCCAAGCCAGGCTTAAGCAATACGTGAACCATAAACTTCCAAATGTTCAAGCTGGTTTTAGAAAAGGCAGAGGAACCAGAGATCAAATTGCCAACATCCGCTGGATCATGGAAAAAGCAAGAGAGTGCCAGAAAAACATCTATTTCTGCTTTATTGACTATGCCAAAGCCTTTGACTGTGTGGATCACAATAAACTGTGGAAAATTCTGAAAGAGATGAGAATACCAGACCACCTGACCTGCCTCTTGAGAAACCTATATGCCAGTCAGAAAGAAACAGTTAGAACTGGACATGGAACAACAGACTGGTTCCAAATTAAAAAAGGAGTACATCAAGGCTGTATATTGTCACCCTGCTTATTTAACTTATATGCAGAGTATGTCATGAGAAACCCTGGGCTGGAAGAAGCACAAGCTGGAATCAAGATTGTTGGGAGAAATATCAGTAACCTCAGATATGCAGATGATACCACCCTTATGGCAGAAAGTGAAGAGGAACTCAAAAGCCTCTTGATGAAAGTGAAAGAAGAGAGTGAAAAAGTTGGCTTAAAGCTCAACATTCAGAAAATGAAGATCATGTCATCTGGTCCCATCACTTCATGGGAAATAGATGGGGAAACAGTGGAAACAGTGTCAGACTTTATTTTGGGGGGCTCCAAAATCACTGCAGTTGGTGACTGCAGCCATGAATTTAAAAGATGCTTACTCCTTGGAAGGAAAGTTATGATCAACCTAGACAGCATATTCAAAAGGAGAGATATTACTTTGCCAGCAAAGGTCCGTCTACTCAAGGCTATGGTTTTTCCTGTGGTCATGTATGGATGTGAGAGTTGGACTGTGAAGAAAGCTGAGCACAGAGGAATTGATGCTTTTGAACTGTGGTGTTGGAGAAGACTGTTGAGAGTCCCTTGGACTGCAAGGAGATCCAACCAGTCCATCCTAAAGGAGATCAGTCCTGGGTGTTCATTGGAAGGACTGATGTTGAAGCTGAAGTTCCAATACTTTGGCCACCTCCTGCGAAGAGTTCTCTCATTGGAAAAGACTCTGATGCTGGAAGGGATTGGGGGCAGGAGGAGAAGGGGACGACAGAGGATGAGATGGCTGGATGGCATCACTGACTCGATGGATGTGAGTCTGAGTGAACTCTGGGAGTTGGTGATGGACAGGGAAGCCTGGCATGCTGCGATTCATGGGGTCTCAAGGAGTCGGACACGACTGAGTGACTGAACTGAACTGAATAGTAGAGTTTATTAAAGTAGAATAATTGGCAGAAAATATACCACTTCTTCAAATGCCCTCAGAAAACTTCTGAGCTAGGAAGCAGTTCAGTGGTCAGTTCCCAAGTATCTATTAGACTGTGGCTTCCTAACATGAAAATGGTAGATGAAACCAATGAAAAGTCAACTAAGTAAGTTGCCATGACTTGGTCAAGCAAGGTCACCTGGGACAGAACTGAATTTTGAGCACAAGCTCCTAACTCTTCCTCAGATCTACACAGTATGATTCTCCTGATTTCCTCAGGAAGGAAAACAGTGGGGTTTTAGTTACCTGTGTGTTAGTGTATATGCCATGACAGAAGACTGGAGATGTATAAACAGGCTACTTCTAAGGAAAGGAGTTGAAGCACAGGTTGGCACTCAGGGTGGCCTTATAAAATGAGCCCAAGTTGGAGCCAAAAGCCCAAGGTTTAAAACCAGGATCAATGAAAATAATGTCAGTGTGAAATAGTGCAAAGTAAACTGGAAAAGAAACAGAGTCATGCAGGTTTCAGTTGCAAAATTAAGTCTGAATGTCTGTACGTCTTTGGGAATAGAATTTAACCCCCAGATCTTGAACTTGTAAAATAAAGGAGTTGGACTAAATCCACTGTATATTGCATAAGATCTTTTATATTTGTTCCATTTAGGAAAAAACCAAACAAACATGATTTTAACTTTTCTTGTTCCAACAGTTACATACCTCAGATGTTTTAATTCATCCTTAAATCTAATCAAGGCATCATGCCTCATAAATATCAAATTCACAATATGCCTTAAGTCTAATCAAGGCATCATGCCTCATAAATATCAAATTCACAATATGTATCTATTCAATGAATAAAGTTATTTCTGAATGAATGAATAAGTGCAAGATTCCATAACATGGGGTGTCACTTCATAATTAATAATTAAATAAATAGCAATCAGATTAACTACTTACACTCACCATGACATATCTTATAGGTTTGTCTGAATATAAATGAAATATAACTACTCTTCCCAAATTCCATTCAATCCTGAACTTCTTCTTGCCAGTTTTTTAAATTTTTTTATTAGTACAAAATAATTTGGATTTTTTTTATTAATCTTTATTGGAATACAGTTGGTTTACCTGTTGTGTTAGCTTCTACTGTACACCAAAGTGAATCAGCCACTGCTGCTGCTGCTGCTGTGTCGCTTCAGTCGTGTCTGACTCTGTGCGACCCCATAGATGGCAGCCTACCAGACTCCCCCGTCCCTGGGATTCTCCAGGCAAGAACACTGGAGTGGGTTGCCATTTCCTTCTCCAATGCATGAAAGTGAAAAGTGAAAGTGAAGTCGCTCAGTCGTGTCTGACTCTAGCGACTCCATGGAGTGCAGCCTACCAGGATCCTCCGTCCATGGGATTTTCTAGGCAAAATACTGGAGTGGGATGCCATTGCCTTCTCCAGAATCAGCCACACATGTACATAAATCCCATCTTCCTTGGATTTCTTCCCCATTTATGTCACTGCAGAGCACTGAGTAGAGTGGCCTGTGCTATAAAGCCTGTTCTCATTAACTATCTATTTTATACACAGTAGTGTAAATATGTCAATCCCAATCTCCCAATTCATCCCACTACCTTTCCCCCCCTCCTTGATATGGATATATTAATAACTTGTGGATATAAGTTTTTTCTTTATGTCTGTGTCTCTACTCCTGCTCTGAAACTCAGTTCAGTTCAGTTCAGTTCAGTCGCTCAGTCATGTCCAACTCTTTGTGACCCATGAACTGCAGCACGCCAGCCTCCTTATCCATCACCAACTCCCAGAGTTTACTCAAACTCATGTCCATTGAGTCGGTGATGCCATCCAACCATCTCATCCTCTGTCATCCCAGTCTTCTCCCGCCTTCAATCTTTCCCAGCATCAGAGTCTTTTCAAATGAGTCTGTTCTTCTCATGAGGTGGCCAAAGTATTGGAGTTTCAGCTTCAGCATCAGTCTTTCCAATGAATATTCAGGATTGATTTCCTTTAGGATATACTGGTTGGGTCTCCTTGCAGTCCAAGGGACTCTCAAGAGTCTTGTCCAACACCACAGCTCAAAAGCATCAATTCTTCAGTGCTTGGCTTTCTTTATAGTCCAACTATCACATCCATGCGTGACTGCTGGAAAAACCATAGCTTTGACTAGATGGACCTTTGTTGGCAAAGTAATGTCTCTGCTTTTTAATATGCTGTCTAAATTGGTCCTAACTTTTCTCTGCAAATTGTTCATCATTTTTCCAGATTCCACATATATGCATTAATACATGATATCTGTCTCTCATTCTCTATCTGACCCACGCCATTCCACACGACTGACTCCAGGTTCACCATCTCTACAAATGGCACAGTCTTGTTTCCCTCTATGAGCAATACTCCACTGCATATACGCATTACATCCTCCCCATTCATTCTTCTACCAACAGACATCCAGGCCACTTCCACATTCTGGCCATTGCAAATAGTGCTGCAACAAACACTGAGGTGCACACATCCCCCCAAATCATGGTTTTCTCTGGGTCTAGGCCCAGGACGGGGACCACTGGGCCATGTGGCAGCTCCACCTCTATTGCTACTTATTTTAAACACTATCATGTTCTGTGGCTGCTATTTGTACCACTGGTAAAATCAGTGCCTCTCATACTCCATCAGCTTCTGAAAGGCAGGCCATCTTTGTATAGATATCCCTTAAGCAATTAGCGATAAATGTGATTGTTTGAGAAGAAGGCAACTGTATGATTGATGATGAGTTCATCTTGCATGTGTGCATGCTCAGTTGTTCAGTCCTGTCTGACTCCCACCAGGCTCCTCTGGCCATAGGATTCTCCAGGCAAGAATACTGGAGTGGGTTGCCACTTCCTTCTCCAAAGGATCTTCCTGATTCAGGGATTGAACTTGTGTCTCCTGCATCTCCAGCATTGTCAGGCAGATTCTTTTACCCCTGAACCACCTAGGAAGTCCTGATGAGTTCATCTAATTATCCCCAATCTGAACGGACTGGTTACTAAACTGAAAATATTTCCAGTCCATTGCAGGGAGATTATCCTAAGAGTAACTAAATTGCCAGGATTCACCCCAATGTGCAGTAAAGACAGAATGGTCCACTTGATCACAGTCAGCATGCCTCTCTCTTATCTCATGCTCTGGGCTCAGCTCCCAGGCCCCATTACTTAAACTTGACAAGAATTCAGAGGAGTGAAAAAATCACTATCAAGCTAGGACAAATAATTCAGCGTCCATCATCCTGTTTAAATTGCTGGTAGGATCCTAGAGAAACCAGGCCACCGTGGTAGCACAGGAAGATGGGAACTGGGTACAGAAACTAGATATGGAAACTCTGAGGGGGAGAACTGAGGGAATCCTGAAAACAATCTTTTCCTGTTTTACATTTTTCCAGTTTGACTCATTGAGTTGAATTTAATTTTTACTATTCAAAAGAGAGACAAGGTATGGATACAATTGGTTGAGAATTAAATTGGAAAGTAAAGGCCAAATCAATTATAATCTGCCTAATTTAACCTTGTAACCTTTTTAGGCCTAGATGTTAAGCCAATTCTAAATGATTCAGGGGGTGCAGGTTTGATCTCTAGTCAGGGAACGAAGATACCACATGCTACACTGCATGGCCAAAAAGTGAAAATTAAAATAATAATAATAAAAACCCAAGGTTGAATTACATCATAGATCCCTGGGCACACATTTGGAAGTGTCTGCCAGTCTAAAAATTAAGATCCTGAGAGAAAACTGTGTTTGTTTCTCCCATAGTTTAGCCTTCATATGTATAAACAACCTGGAGTCATAAATGTGAGTGTATATATGGAAGGCTTATGAAAAAAATGTTAGCATTGGAATTGGGTCAGCAAGCATTTAGCATGTATGCTTCCTGAAAGTGAAAGTGAAGTCACTCAATCATGTCCCAACTCTTTGGGACCCCATGGACTGTAGCCTATCAGGCTCCTCCATCCATGGGATTTTCCAGGCAAGAATGCTGGGGTGGATTGCCATTTCCTTCTCCAGGGGATCTTCCTGACCCAGGAATCGAACCCTGGTCTCCCACATTGCAGGCAGATGTTTTACCGTCTGAGCCACCAGGGAAGCCTAGTGAAGTGAGAGTCTCTCAGTCGTGTCCAACTCTTTGTGACCCCATGGATAGTCCATGAAATTCTCCAATCCAGAATACTGGAGTGGGTAACTGTTCCATTCTCCAGGGGATCTTCCCAACCCAAGGATCGAACCCAGGGCTCCCGCACTGCAGGCTGATTCTTTACCAGCTGAGCCACAAGGGAAGCCCTGTATACTTCCTACCAAGTGGCAAATGCTTATAAACATAGTGAGTTTAAGTGGCTTCATCTAAAGCAATGGTGCTTTTAGTCAATGCCTAACAGAAAATCATTTGGAAGAAAGGAAGGAATCTCTGCTTGATTAGGGAGAAAACAGTAAAATAGTTTATCCTCAGACACAGAAGTAGTATGAATACCAAGGTGGGGGGAAGGGGAGGGTGGGATGGACTGGGAGATTGGGACTGACATATATACACTATTGATACTTTGTATAAAATAGCAAACTAATGAGAACTTACTGTATAGCACAGGTAACTCTACTGAGTGCTCTGTGTTGACCTAAATGGGAAGGAAATCCAAAAAACAGAGGATATATATATAAACATATGGGTTTCCTCCATGGCTCAGTGATAAAGAATCCGCTGGCAGGAGCCGCAGGAGATACGGATTCAATCCCTGGATTAGGAAGATCTCCTGGAGGAGGGCATGGCAACCAACTCCAGTATTCTTGCCTGGAGAATCCCATGGACAGAGGAGCCTGGCAGGCTACAGTCCATAGCATCTCAAAGAATCAGACACGACTGAAGCGGCTTATCACTCATGCATATATAAACATACAGCTGATTCACTTTGCTGTACAGTAGAAACTATCACAGCATTGTAAAGCAACTATAATCCAATAAAAATTAATTTAAAAAGAAATAAATGGAGTGATATGTGTAAAATAAAGCACCACCTTGTCCAAAAGGAGTTGCATACAATGAGATGCTCTGTGTGACCAGGTCTACATGTGGCCAACGGTCAAAGGGGCTGTGTTTGAAATGGGATGGACCTGGGAAACTTGGGCTTGGAGACCAGAAAGCTGAGGAAGAAAAGAGAACAGAAAGCACAGAGAGAATAGGTGAAAGGGGACAAGCAGGAGAGGAAGGCAGGCAAAGGAGGAAGCCAGTACTGCCAAGGGAGGGGGCAAAGTCATCAATTGGCATCACAGTTTCACAACTTACTCAGCTGTTTCTGTGTTCCAAGTTCCCTCTAATATCCCTGAACTATCTGCTAAGTGCAAATCATTTTTCTAGTTGTCAACTCTTCCCTTTATTATTTTAAGTGCCTAATGAAATGAAAATTATGGGGGAAGAAAAGGGATCCATAATAAAGTTATTTCAGGAACATAGATAACAGCCACATACACTCCCCTCTCAATGTTGATCCAGCACTCTGCCCTGCCAGCCTCTTTCTAAATCATTTTCTAATAAATAGAGCTCAGGAATTCTGTGAGCAATCTAGAATACATAAAGGAAAAACATAACAGGCAGGGTATGCTAAAGACCACTGAAACCTGCAGTCACCATGGTCTTTCTTCAAAGTTTATGCTCATCTTAATTTTATTTTTTCCTGAGAAGCATAGATCGTTAAAGGAGTTGGAAAAGGAAATCAACTAATCTATATGCCTTATTTAACACCAGGGCTTCCCAGGTGGTACAGTGGTAAGAATCTGCCTGCAATGCAGGAGGCTCAAGAGACACAGGTTCAATCCTTGGGTCAAGAAGATCTCCTGAAGGAGGAAATAGCAACCCACTCCAGTACTCTTGCCTGGGAAATTCCAAGGACAGAGGACGCTGGTGGGCTACAGTCCATGGGGTTGCAAGTCAGACCGAGCAAGCGCAAGAGAGCATATCAGATGAAACTGAACCCCACAACCATTAAATGGGTTGGCCCAGGTCATATACAAATTTGGTAATGAAAACAGGATAACACATAATTTGGCCAGCATTGCCGCAGGAGTCAACATAGTATCTATGCACAATAAATATCTGTGGGTCAATAAACTATCCATTTTTTCTTGTTCATAGGACAACAACAAAAAAAACCTGTTACTGCATTTTGTATTTTCTTTTTCCTAATTCATGCCTCTTTCATCTCCTGAGACTGTATTAGAGAGAATGCTGCTGCTGCTGCTAAGTCGCTTCAGTCGTGTCTGACTCTGTGCGACCCCATAGACGGCAGCCCACCAGGCTCCCCCGTCCCTGGGATTCTCCAGGCAAGAACACTGGAGTGGGTTGCCATTTCCTTCTCCAATGCATGAAAGTGAAAGTGAAGTCGTGTCTGACTTTTAGCGACCCCATGAATTGCAGCCCACCAGGCTCCTCCATCCAGGGGATTTTTCCAGGCAAGAGTACTGGAGTGGGGTGCCATTGCCTTCTCCAATTAGAGAGAATACAGAGCTTATAAACAAGTCTTAGAAATGTGATTTCTTTAATGTTTATAGTCATATAATGCAATGTTTATTAAAATATAATTACCATTAGTCTTAATTTGATAAAACTATGAGGAATTCACTTTTATGGTTCTGTCTTAATCAGTGGGTTGAATCTTAAAGAGATTCTTTAGATGAAAATAAAGAAATGACCAGAGTTAAGAGTTGGACAATGTGTTTAAAACTTTAAATATAATCACTAATCTATTGTTTCATGCACTTTAATATTCACGAAATAGTATTGTATTTAGAAAGCTTTAAATGGGAACCAGATAGAGTAAATACAAGCTAAAGCAATGACATTAGTATGTCATACCAATACGAAGAAGAAAGTATGACAAAATATAAGCATTAGTCCTTGGTCTAAGAAAAATACATAGCTTCTCTTCAGTTTAGTTCTTTCATTAACAAATATACATGTGGATGTGCTCAGTCATGTCCAGCTTTTTGCTACCCCATGGACTGTAGCCTGCAGACTTCTCTGTCCATGGAATTCTCCAGGCAAGAATACTGGAGTGGGTTGCCATTTCCTCCTCCAAACATATATATATAATGTATTTCTCAGAAAAATTTCCACTGATAAATGTATACTTAGTAAAAGGTTCAAGTTAAGAAAAATGTAAAGCATAGGAATTTACTGCCATCTTGTGGATTGTTTGCTCTTATATTCTGAGATAGCATTTCCCTTTATTTTCTGGAATGTCGTTTTCCATGACTACTAGTTACAAAATGACCCAAGAGTTTCCCAGAAATTAACCATAACTAATATCTATCTAAAAAATAAGACATGAGAAAATTCATGCATTTTACATCACACAGATTGATTCATATTGTTTGTTGATTTCCCTCACCATCCCTTGTTTCCAGTAGTTTACTTATCTACTGTTTTTGTTGATGGATTTAGCATTTAATTTAGTATATTTTACTTGCCAAAAATTGAGAATGAAAGAGAAGCAATGTTAGCACCAGAGGTGGCTGGCAAAGAATAGAACAAAGCACACATTCTATTCTGGGAAGTCTTAAGGCAGCCCAGGCAACCAGAGCAGTGGTGGAGGGTAGGTCTTTCTACACGGAGTTTGGTTCTATATTGGCATTACCTGAGAGCTTTCAGAAATGCAGAAACTTGGGCCCCATCCCAGACCAGCTGAATCAGAATTTGCATTTTTATGAGGTTCTCCAGTTGATTCACATGCACAGTAAAATTTGAGAAGCACTGGCACAGGCCACAATATTTCATTCCACTTAATTATAGCATTCACATGCATGCACAAGGTTGCTCAGCATTGTGAGAAAAGCCAAGCATCAAGACCCTGGATTCAAGGACTTTCCTGGTGGTCCAGTGGTTAAGAATCCAGCTGTCAGTGCAGGGGACATGGGTTCAATCCCTGCTCTGGGAAGGTTCCTCATGCCCTGGGGCAACTCATGCCCTGGGGCATGTGTCACAACTACTGAACCTCTAAGCTCTAGAGCCCATGGGCTGCAACTCCTGAAGCCCATGCACCAGAACTAGAGAGTAGCCCCCACTCGCACAACCAGAGAAAGCCCATGCACAGTCACGAAGACCCAGCACAGCCAAAAATAAAGAATAAAAAATATATTTTTTAAAAGACACTTGGATTCAAGTCCATGTTACTTAATTCTGTGCATCTAAGCTCAAGCCCTAGCTTTGTAATTTTCACAAATGTGAGATTCATATCTATAATAGGAAAGAAGGTGTTCATTAAATGATTTTAATCTCCCTTCTCATTCTAAAACTCTTTGATTACTACTTATGTATCAGTGATCCTTTGATTAAATTTCCATGCATCACTTATTTATGCATTGGCAAACAAACCATTTGTCTCAATAATTCTGATTTCAACCTAACGATTAAGTTTTAAATTCATAGTTTATGAAGCATTCTGTCCCAGTAGAAATGTTTCATCCAGTAAGCAAGGCATCTTTAAAAATTTGAAAGTATTTACGAACATTTTTAAAAATTAAAGACTTCATCTTTAAATTAAAAATTAAATTAAAAACGTGAGTTTTCTGATTCTGTCTTGAAAAATCAGGAAACCGGCCAGTGCTGAGCTCACAATTCTACAATGAAATAGTAACCTACGGCAGAATCCCAGTTTACCACAGCCCCCACCCAGCTCTACTCATTCACCTTAATGACTGGTCCTTGTGGGTCTTGCGGTCAGTAATCCCTGGCTTAAATGGTGCTCTCAATCAAATCTTTTAACACGTTCAAAGCTATAATAGACAGAGTCAATGAAAACTTGTGCTCCTTCACAGACTCTAATCTGCATCACTGAAGAGGTATTAATATTATTTTATGAAGTATTAATATTATTTTTATGTGTCACGGTTCCATTTTACGACTATGAAGTATCCACAGCACTTATGTTGAGATTGTCATGTCCACAAGGACACAATTTACTAAATTACCTACCTCTTAGCCAATTTTTTGGTGAAGGCAATGGCAACCCACTCCAGTACTCTTGCCTGGAAAATCCCATGACAGAGGAGCCTGGTAGGCTGCAGTCCATGGGGTTGCAAAGAGTCGGACACGACTGAGCAACTTCACTTTCACTTTTCACTTTCATGCACTGGAGAAGGTAATGGCAACCCACTCCAGTGTTCTTGCCTGGAGAATCCCGGGGACTGAGGAGCCTGGTGGGCTGCCGTCTATGGGGTCGCACAGAGTCGGACACGACCGAAGTGACTTAGCAGCAGCAGCAGCCAGTTAATTCCTTTCCCATTCAAAGGTAACCACTAAGCACATTTAAAGAAGTAGAGAAAAAAAAAAAACAAAGAAAAACTTGTGATCACAGGGTTTTCATGCAACAAATGTTAGTTGAACAAAGTGAAGGGTGACAGTGCAGTTTTGAACAAGACAGAAAAGTTTCTGCCCTCACAGAACTTACAGTCTTCCAGGGGAGACAAATAATTGAATAAGTAATTGCAGGAACATGAGGGTGGTGATAATAAAATATGCCACGTACCTGGTAACAAAGGGTGGAAGCTGGTCTGGGAGCTGGGAACATTCAGGGGATCCTAATAACCCTTCAGTTGGGATTAAAAGGAACTGCTGCTGCAGCTGCTAAGTCGATTCAGTTGTGTCCGACTCTGTGCGACCCCTGAGATGGCAGCCTACCAGGCTCCCCCATCCCTGGGATTCTCCAGGCGAGAACACTGGAGTGGGTTGCCATTTCCTTTTCCAATGCATGAAAATGAAAAGTGAAAGTGAAGTCGCTCAGTCGTGTCCGACCCTGAGCAACCTCATAGACTGCAGCCTACCAGGCTCTTCCGTCCATGGGATTTTCCAGGCAAGAGTACCGGAGTGGGGTGCCATTGCCTTCAGCCATCAATGGCATCCCACTCCAGTACTCTTGCCTGGAAAATCCCATGGATGGAGGAGCCTGGTAGGCTGCAGTCCATGGGGTCGCTGAGGGTCGAAAACGACTGAGCGACTTTACTTTCACTTTTCACTTTCATACATTGGAGAAGGAAATGGCAACCCACTCCAGTGTTCTCGCCTGGAGAATTCCAGGGATGGGGGAGCCTAGTGGGCTTCCGTCTATGAGGTCGCACAGAGTCGGACATGACTGAAGTGACTTAGCAGCTTAGCAGCAGCCATCCAGTGTACTATGAGGGGAAGGAGAAGGTTTCAGGGAGGAACGGCACATGCAAAGTCTAAGACAGAGAGACAGCATGGCAAAAAATACTGAAAGATAAACAATGTGGCTGGAATGAAAAGAAAGAGTCAGAAGGCCAACAGGAAATGAACCTGAAGAGACAGGGCAGCTTCTAGGCACTAGATGTTCTCCTAGGAGCAGTGGGAGGCCACTGGCAGGGCTGAAGTGAATGATAAACTTAGTCCCTGCAGATAACACCTGACTTAAGTATGCATCTAAGAGCTTGAGCAGTCACAGAGTGCACACATGCTTGGTCGTACATGACTCTTTGTGACCCCATGGACTATAACATGTCAGGCTGCTCTGTCCATGGGATTTTCCAAGCAAGAATACTGGAGTGGTTGCTATTTCCAAGTCCAGGGGGATTTTCCCAACCCAGGGATTGAACCTGGGTCTCCTGCATTGCAGGCAGACTCTTTAACATTGAGCCACCAGAGAAGGCCTCAAGAGTACAGACATCCAATAAATTAATAAATGAACCAATATCAGATTCACAATAATATATTTTGCCTAATTGATTAAATATATTAGTTCATCATGTCCTAGAAGCATGGTGGCATAGGTAATGGGACATATGTTTCATATGTTACAACCTATTTTTTTCCAGCCCTGTCATGAATCTCTGAGATAGCGTGGATCACCTCACTTGGGGGGAATGCTGAAAGCCTAAGTGTGAGCCCTGTTGATGGTGAGGCAAGCCAAGCCCAGTGGCCTCCTGGCCCCACTGAGACGGCTTCTGGCTGTGTGGATGAGCCAATGACGCTTACTCGGGTGCACATGAGGTTGTAAGCATTATCCCTTGACCTCCGGGCTGAAAGCCAGTCTTGTCTGGGTAAGCCTGCTGTTTCCAAGCAGTCCACAGCTGGGTGACTCATTTAGGAAGCCACTTCAGTGTTTTTAAAGCATTCCTTCTGTTCAGTCTCCTTTTTTTTTTAATCCCACTTAATGCAACATCTCAGCACTATGTGGGCACCCTGCTGTTGGACAGCTACTGCATATTTTGGTCTGAGCAGAGTTAGATGTTCATTACAAATAACAGAAACGTGAACTTTCCAAAATTAATTTAGATTTATTTTTTCAAAGCTGCACACATTTTGCCCACCATCCGTGAGCCCTCAAATTTTCCTTTGTTACCCGATCGTACAGCCATTTGAAAGGGAAGCAGTTGCTTCCGTGTTTTCATGGCATTATTATCACGTACTAACAGTCTGTATGCCAATTACCTCTCATAAGAGCCTTGCCCCAGTCAAATTGTGAAAAGGGATGCTCCTGCAACCACAAAAATATATTCTATGTTTTAGCTCTAGACATCTGAACCAGAAAAAATCACCTTAAGTGATGAAAAGCGGGCTTTGCAAATCGAGTCTCTAGGTGCCTGTGGAGAGACTCACATTCCAGGTAAATAATTCTTTGGGCCCCCTGGTCAGGACTTATCAGCCGGCGTCCCTTCCCGGCAGGTAGGTGTTGAGATGCAGGCAAAAGCATCTGTGTTCAGTGTAGCTTCAAAAGGCAGGCAGCTAACTAGATGGATATGCCTCGAGGCAGATCCTCAACAAGAGGAAACCTACCAGACAGGCAACAGTTCTTACCTGCCTGGAAAATCAGCTGGAAGCCACAGGGACTGCAGCTTCGAGTCAGGAAACTACTTCAGTTTGTCCCGGAAGGCAGGTCAGCATGCGGCCAGCAGAACCACTGGGCATGGAACCATAGAAACCCTCCCTAAGGCTCCTTTCAACATTCTGCCTTTCAATGAACTGATGATTCTGGAAGAAAAATAATTTCTTTTAATAAAGTACTAACTTAGATTCTGAGGCCATGCTGAACTGTCTTGCTCTGAAAAGACAAAGCAGAGGGTGTAAGTCTGTGTATGTTTCTGTTGGGTGGAGAATAAATTCAGCTGATAGATCTGTGCATGTGTTTATGAACATTCCATTTACACACACAGTTGTATCATCAACATGCAATCCAATTAATGATTCTTATCATCTGATCTTGAGTTTACCGCCTATGATTTCAAGATAATTTATTTTTAAGGAGAAGACAGAAATCAAATATGAGAAGGAAAAAAAAAACATAGAGCTGGCAGATTACTTAAAACAGACACAACAGTAACAACTTAGCAATTCCTGAGTTTCTGCAAGTGAACTGAATCAATGATTATAAGAGATCCTAAGTCTGTCTTGTAAACCCTATTTGGAATTGCCCACTGGTTAGGTTTTTCTGTGAAGCCAATTTAGAAATTTGGAAGTTTCAAATAAAGAGACCAAGAAAGAGCAGATCGGGTAATTGTGACTGACTTGATGCCCAATGACACAGACACAGTGAAGATTAAATCAATTGCTGGGTGCCATTCTGCTCTAAATTTCATGTCTTTAAGACAAATTCAGGAATGTAAATGTGTTTGGACTACACAGTGTATTTTATAGGAATCTTTGGCTTCTCAGACTTTTCTGAAGCTAATGGAATCCCAGCCCCTAAATGCTATCAGTATCCCAAACTAGACCGATCTCTATTACCACTGGAAGCAACAGCCATTTCTAAGAGCTTGTCTACGATGATCAGTCCAGGAGGTAACTGCTGGAGAAATATCAGAGGAGAAATATCAGAGGAACCAAGGACTATATGATCCTTGATAAAACCCTGAACAAATGTAGGGAAGTCCTCCCCACTCAGATTCATGAGTAGGATGATTGAACACCCAGGAGGAAGTCGTTTGAGAAGTAAGAAGTATAATGAGATGAATACAGGAAATTTCTTCTTAACCCAACTATGCATAACAGTGACTTCTCCCAATATATATAATAACGTATGGTATAAATAAGCAGTGTTATCACACAAGAAAATCAGACCATTGGGTGTTTAAGGATGAAATTGTGAGAAAAAATTACAAAAGATATGTAGTCCAGATCATTCAAGACTGGATTATGGAGACAATAACATAGAAAAGGCACTGATTCAAAACATATATACAATAAATAGCTCCTCTCACATTCTGAGCACATCATCCATCCATCCATTCATCCATTCATCCATCCATCTATCCATTCAAGAAATGTTTATTGAAGAGTAGCTAAGTGTTAGGCTCCACTCTTAACACTGGGGAATGCAATAAGCAAGATAAAATCCAGAATCTTAAAGCACACACATTCTAGTAAGGAAGACAGTGAAAAGCATATATATGAATACATACTGTGAGAGTAGACTGAGAAGACTTTTGAGGTAAGATGAATCAGGATAAGGGTTAGGCAGAGTATGAACAGGTGACAATGTTAAGTAGCAGCTCCTCTCCACAGTGGTTCAGAAAGACCTTTCTCAATGACACAATTGTGGGTTCACAACCTCAAGAGTTCCTCAGGGGTTGAAATTCAAAACTGGCCCCTTTACATGGAGGGTGAAGAAAGACAAAAGAGGCAGACCACTCCAGATCTGTAGGTGGCAGGGTTAATAAGGAAAGGAAATCACATACAAGGTTTCTCATGGGTGGGTACAAGTTGATCTCTGTACTCACCCACCAGTGGATTCTTTACCAGCTGAGGCACCAGGGAAGCCCTTCAAAGTTCATAGAGAAGCTTAAATGGGATCCAATCACAGATACCATCCAGAGGGTCTCAGTGACACACAACTCCTTCAAGGCTTGAAACAGTTTCTAGTGTGAGAATGGAGGGCAGAACACACTTTCCAGGGATAAAGGGAGGAAGTGAACGGTCTCCAAGTGCCAGGGTCCAGCCCACAGGTTAACCAACATCCTCTCAATGACCACTTCCAACACTAACAGAACAAGTCCAGGGAATAATTAGTCCTAGGAAGCAAGATTAATGAGGATCAAGCTCAGAGAGTCTGACAAGCTTGGGATGCACAAGGAAGAGAAACAAGCCTCAGTGAGCAAGGTGAGAGTGGTAGGAACTGAAATGAGACTGAAGGCCAGCCCAAGGGTGGCTACAGAGCCCACAGAAAATGTTTGGATTTTTTGAAGATTTTTCTTTTTTTTATGTCGACAATTTTTAAAGTCTTTGTTGAATATGTTACAATATTGCTTCTGTTTTATGTTTTGGATTTTGGCCTCAAAGCAAGTGAGATCTTAGATCCCCAGGGATAGAACCCACACCCCCTGCATTGGAAGGTGAAGTCTTAACCCCTGAACCACCAGGAAAGTCCGGGGATTTTTTTTAAGTACATAATTGGAAACTAGGGGAGGGTGTGGAGCAGAGGAGTGGGGAGTGGCATAATCTGATATTTGTTTTTAAAAGATTGTTCCATCTCCTGTATGGGAAACAGATTATATCTCAGAAAAGAGACCAGTTAGGATATAAATACAACAGCTCTGGAAGGAGATCATGGTGGATGGAAACAAAGAGATGGTGAAATTGGGGAAGAGGGGACTATAATTTCAATTTCTCAGGACCTGAGAAAGCTGACAGAATCATTATACTTTAAAAATTGCTATAGCAATGATCCCAACACAAGCCCTTATATTCCATCAATTATTTCACTGCTTTGAAGTAACATCTACCCTACTACATGGTTTCCCAAAGTTTCCTGATAATAAAAATCACTAGGAACTTACATAGACTGTCTGCACCCCTGGAGTTCCTACTCTGTAAGCTCAACTGGATCCAGAAATGTGTTTAACAAGTTCTCCAGGAGACTTTAATAGGCGCACTGATGAACACTGATGAAATATCTGAATTGCTTCATAGTCCACATTGATATAGATAGCTCCACCTCCCAGTGAAAAATTCAGTCCTCAGGACTAAGGATATTGAGGATATGGACAAAGACACTGCTTCCAGTTCCGGATTCAGTTCACAATTACAAAAAGGCTTTAATAAAAAAGTTTCTGGATCAATAGATCAGAGTTGGGTGTGTAGTCTCTCTTCTCCTAGAGATTTCTTCTGTTTCTGCTTGCTTCTGCACTGGTTCAGATTCTTATTGTTTGTACTGATTTACATTTTAAAAATTCTATCAGGAATTCTATTGCTAGCTTAATCTTCATAGGACTCTGTATTGAAAATACTTCTCTCCTGCTTAGAAATTGTCCCTGGATTGCATTTTCTAGAAATGCCCAAAAATTTGGTTTGACATTCAGCAAAGCCTGCTGTGCGTGACTGGTTCCTACCTAACTTTCTAGTCTTCTGTCTTCCTATTCCCTTAAGAATCCCCCTTTTTCTGACATATTTTTTTGCCAATTGTAACAAAAAGGAGTTCACATTTTGTCTTGTTGCTCAACATTATTCTTTTCTTCATGCTAGAATTCTGCCTATTAAAACTTTCCCCTACTTCAAGACAAAGCATGGGCCACTGGACCCAATTAACTGTCCCTGAACACTCAGCCAGAAATGATTTCCCCTTTACCTCAATCTCTATGGAATGATTGCCTGGGCCATTTCTGTGATTTATAAGGCTCTATATTGTGGCTATGCATTTAATTTGCATTGCTGAGTGATAATAATTATTTTTTCAGGAGGGTCTAACATATCTAATACATATTTATTTATATCACCCAACCTGCTTTACACAGATCAGGACTCTGGGTCTTCCACTGTGTTATCAGAAACCAGAGGGAGCTGTCTAAAGTGAAATCCTTGGGACTTCCCTGGTGGCTGAGACTCCAAGCTTTCACAGCAGGGGGTGCTCAAACTCAGATCTTGCCTGCCCTTTATCAAGACCAAAGGGAAAAAAGATTTTAAAAATAATAATAAAATATAAAAATAAAGTGAAAACCTAGAATCTCTCAGGAGCTCCCCATCACGTATCGAATCTACCCATCCTCCGTAGCCTAACATGCAATGTACATCAAGACCGGGGATCCTGACTACTCTCTAGTCTCATCTCTTTTGATTCATCTCCTACTTGATGTTCTAGAAAAACCAAACTGCTTTTGTTTTTCCTAACATAACAAATAGAGTTTTTATCCATGCTCACACAGTCTTTTTCCATGAAATTCCGCTTACACTTTTTCAGCCTGTGAATTCTTTTCCATCCTGCTGGGTTCAGTTCAGTAGCCTCCTCCGCACCAACTCCATCCCTTGCACTACCAGCTCCCAGGCTTCCCAGGCAGCACTCACAGAAAAAAAAAAAAAAAACACCTTCCAATGCAGGAGACATTAACACATGCAGGTTTGAGCCCTGTGTCGGGAACATCCCCTGGAGAAGGGCATGGCAACCCACTCCAGTATTCTTGCCTGGAGGAGCCTGCTGGGCTACAGTTCATAAGGTTGCAAAGAGTCAGACGTAGCATGGACCTAGCATGGACTTAGCACACATGTGCAAACTTAGCACACATGCACACACTCTTTCTCACATAATTCAAGAACTGTGTATAGATATTCTCTTTACCAATTTCCCTACTTCTGAAAAGTCAAGGAATTTAGATTTTTTAATGTCCAGTATCTGAAAAAATCTGACTCTCAATCAATAAATATATCACTGCACAAGTATGCATCCAGTTAAATATATTCACATGAAAGAATAAATACAATGCCAATGTTTCCTAACTTTGTTTACATCCTTCCCGTATCCCAAGTCACTCTCTGATGTGTAGCCATGGTGAGATGCACAGCCTTAGACCATATATAACTGGCAGGAAGTAAAAATCAACTGAATTTCCCTGGCTTGGACAACACAAAATTCTAATAAAAAGCAAAAATATCTAAACCGTAACGCTTAGTCAAAATTAAATTCAAGGAATTAAGCAACTCTGTTACTAGACTAGAGGTGTGAAACCTTCCAAAACAGTTTCTGGCTTGAATTGTGCCTACATATTCTATAGATCGACCTCACCCACTGAAAAATTAATCTCATTTTCACTTCTTTCAAACTCAGTAGGACACAGCTGTACTGATATTCATCTCAATTTGAAGAAGCTTTATCTTTATTCAGTGTGAAGCAGCTGCCAAGAGACATGGCCTTTGAGAGAGGTAATAAGTTCATGAGCATCACCTGTGTCATGCAAAACAATATTTGATATTTTGGAAATTTTAAACCGATTGTAAAGAGCATATGAATTAAGTATCCAGCTTGTGGGTGAAAAGTTTTGCTGCAGAGTGATGAAGTGCACCGTCAAGGTGATACATTTCAAACATTGCCTTCCAATGACACAAGGGAATCATGGAGCAAATGGAAGAGAGGAAATTATGACCCACTGGCCAGAATGGATTTGTAACACAGAGATGCCACACAAATATGTTCTATACTTATCATGGAGACTGAGACTTTGGGCAAATAAAACAAATGCCAAAGTACAGATTTCTCTGTATATAATCACATTCTGTAGAACCAGGCCATGTTGGAAATTTGTGATATAATTTGGAAACTATTCTAAGAGAAAAAGTAATGTGGCTTACAGACTAATAGCCTAGTGTTTGTTGAGTGTATATGTGTGTACGTGTGGTTAGTCTTTTTCTTTGCCCTTTTACAAATGTCTCACCCTTCTTCCTTATTTTCAAATTATAACTTTCTCCCTTTCTTCCTGTTCTGTTTGATTCAAGAGCTGCTTGTGTGACTGTTAAGCAAAGCCCTTATGTTGTGCTCCAGAGGAGGTGCTCTCAGTTCTTGTCTGTCAAACAGGTGGCATATGCTCAGTGTAACAGAATTGCTACCCAGGGAAGGTACGCAGTGTCTAAGAATTAGAAAACCATTCTCCTAGACTCATCAAGGTTTGACCTTTAAAAGAAGACAGTGTTTACTTTAAGGTGGTATTTATATGAGAAACTGGGATTGAAACTGAGTCATTTCATCTGGGAAAAAATGTAGAAAGAAAATAAACAGACAGAAAGAGAAAGACAAATACTGTATGATATCAAAGTGCAGAATCTAAAATATGAAACAAATGAACTTATCTATGAAACAGAAACAGACCCACAGATATAGAAATGGATATGTGATTGCCAAAGGTTAGGAGGGTTGGGGGAAGGATGGATCGAGAGTTTGGGATTAATAGATGCAAACTATTACATACAGAATGGATAAAAAGCAAGGTCCTTTTATACAGCACAGGAAACTATATTCTATTGAATATAGTTTATTTATTATTAATAGCCTATTGAATTCCTGTTATAAATCATAATGGAAATGGATAAGAAAAAGAATATGTACACATATGTATGCAAATACCCATATGTATATGTGTTATACATACACATGTGTATATTTACATATGTGTCTGTGTGTATATATATATAAAATGGAATCACTTAGGTGTACACCAGAAACTAATACAAGATTGTAAATCGATTACACTTCAACTAAAAAAAAAACTAAAAGTAAATAAATAAACTGAAAAGCTCCCAATACCAGGGGCTGTTCTTTACAAATGTCTATGAATTTACCTTTTGTAACAACCCTTTAAAATCCATTTTATAAATGAGGAAAATAAGATATACATAAGTCAAAAAGCTGAGTCACTCAGCTTCTAAGTGACAGAGCTAGGATTTGAACCTAGGCAGTGTGACTTTGAAACCATGATTTAGCCTCTTAAAAAACATATTATGTTAAACTTCTATAAAAGATCTTGATGGGGTGATGTAAGAATTCATAGACCCATAGGAAATTTCTAGCTGAGGTGGTATAACTCTTTCTGCTATAAAGAGTTTAAAGAAAATAGCATATGATTTTCTTTCTGAGATAATTATAAAGTAATCTATCCTCTCAGCAGATTATTATACTGGTTAAATTTATTTGTGTCTTTTCTGTTATATTACAGCAAGTAATAACAAAATCCTCAATATTCTTTCAGCTCCACCTCTCATTTCAACCTTAGTTCTATTTCCAGCGTCAGTGCTAGCTATGTAGTTGACATCATCTCAAACGCACTTAGCTTTATTCACAAACTTGAACCTTTCTTGCTATTGGGCCCCATTCTAAGCATAACACAGGTAAGCTCGCCATAAATATTTTTAATTTTCTAGTTCAGAAGGAGCTAAGTATTCATATACTCAGGTACTCAGAATACACAAGGCTTTTTAAGTATTCAATGCTGCTTTCAATGAAGGCAACATGCATGTACAAGGGGAATCCCGGGAAAATTGGTCTAAGAGATATGAGTACAAGAAAAATCATACTAGACTAAAAGGCTGAATGAATTCCCAATAAAGGTAGTTTATTATTTCATTTTGCAAAGGACCAAAAACCATTATACCAAAACCCAAAATTACTCTGCAAATCTTGGATAAATTTCCTGTAAATATATGCCTTGTTACCTAGGTGAGAAAGTATGCAAAAATAAGCTAAAGTTTGTCCTCACTGGTAAAAGAAACACAACTCAAAGAGTGTGTCTTTTTTGCCAGGTCACATAACATGCAGAGCTACTCTAGGAGTGATTAGCCTAAAATATAAGCAAATGCAACTCAATTGACAAGAGTTTGGTAAGACTGGGCCCAAGAGAAATACACAGAAGGATAAGTGAAGTGAAGTCGCTCAGTCGTGTCCGACTCTTTGTGACCCCATGGACTGTAGCCTACCAGTCTCCTCCATCCATGGAATTTTCCAGGCAATGGAGTGGGCTGCCATTTCCTTCTCCAGAGGATCTTCCCAATCCAGGGATTGAACCCAGGTCTCCTGCATTGCAGGCAGATGCTTTACTGTCTGAGCCACCAGGGAAGCCACAGAAGGATAAGGTGGTACTAAAGGAGACTGCAGGCCACAGGGAGAAATTAGCAGGTATGGAAGGACTGAACTTCCTTCCCAGACTCATCCCTCATAGCAGGGGAAAGAAATCCAGGCATTGGAAAGAAACAATCATGGGGCCATTTGGTGTCAAGTCAATAAGGAATCTTGGTTATGTCAACCACAGTTCGGAAGTCAAGGATTAGGAAAAGATGTTTGAAGAAAAAGTGGATTATAAGCAGTCCACTTCTCTAAACTCTGCAATGGCTATGGGGGATGTCCGATAAGTCAGAGCCATTTAGCCTGTGCTCTTAAATTGTGCAAATGGGAAAAGAAAACTACATAAGTTCTCACAGCACATGGGTTTCTACTGATTTTATCTCAGTACAAATTAGATGTATCACTAGAGAACTTAACCAACAGTCTGCCTGAATTTATGTGTAAATCTTCTGTATTTATTTCAGAGGAAATAATGGAAAAGTTAACATATGTCATCAAAGGAGAATCACTTCCTGCTACCCTCAGCTCTGTCTCAATCACCCCAAATAGCAGGTAAAGAAGATACCTTTATCATGAGATACAGTGCAGAGAAATAACTCATCTGCAGATGTCAATCGCTTAATTTTGCCACCTCCCCCCAAAATAATGATGGGCAATTACTGAACACATTCTGTGTGGCCCAAGGATAAACAACCTCTCACAGAAACTCACAATTAAAGTTTAAGGCCAGTGTAACTGTAAGTAAATGATGAAACTTCTTTGTTCCATGTTTCTAGGTATTCATGGCCTGCTTCTCATAGTTCCAAGTTTGTTTGGCTTCTATTTACTTCCTCACTTCATATTTAACTTTGTGCATTGGCTTTGTGACCCACTTTGGACACCTTAATTTGGCTCTCCACTACAGCCAATGTCCACTCCTTTCCTGGCCTCCCCTTCAAGAAATCACAATTTAATCTTCACATAAGAGATGCCTCTATACAGTTCTGATTATTCTCTCTAAGAGTTACACAGTCAAGAATAATAAGCAAATCACTATAAAAAGTTTCTGTGTCTCCACGGTCAGAAGATGATCTAGCCATTCCCTCTAGGGTCTATGTTTCTTCTTCTTCTCCCAGGTCACACTAGCCAGAAAATACAATAAATCCATACTCATATTTTCCAAACCAATATCTCTGGTTCCTTTCTCACTGGGATATATATGGAAAAACAATTTGTTTGAGAAATCAAACTCACCAGGTGCCTTAAATGCATGTTAAGCAGCTACAGTAAAATACATTAGATGCTATATGACATCAACTATTTCTTCTTTTGTGGCTCACAGAAATACTTAATAGCTTATCTTTCTTTATTATGCTTCAATAATTGCTACACAGAAGTCGATAACATGCTCTTGGCTCACAGTTTCAATATATTATATAAACCACAGAATTGATTCTCTTGTGCTCTGATTTTATTGCAAGATCCCAAGTTATACTGCACATAATTTCAATTACTCCCATTTCATCACTTCCCTATCCCATCCCTCCAGGTTTCACAGACTGGGATTTACCTAGAAGACAACTCTAGTGTCTTTTCTCTTCTTTTCCTCTGTTCCCTATTGAATGGCTACCCACTAAGCCTTTTTACATAAACTCTGGCTTCTCTGATAGCTCAGACAGTAAAGAATCTGCCTGCAATGCTGGAGACCCGAGTTCGATTCCTGAGTCAGGAAGATTCCCCTGGAGAAGGGAATG
This sequence comes from Bos indicus x Bos taurus, assembly GCF_003369695.1. Lineage (NCBI taxonomy): Eukaryota > Metazoa > Chordata > Mammalia > Artiodactyla > Bovidae > Bos > Bos indicus x Bos taurus. The sequence goes on from NC_040077.1 coordinate 58,097,898, forward strand.
GCTACTCACTTCAGTATTCTTGACCAGAGAATTCGCTGGACAGAGGAGCCTGGTGAGCCTCAGTCCATGTGGTTGCAGAGAGTGAGCATGACTGAGCGAGTAACACTGTCTTCCCTTAAGACAAGTTCCTTCTTCATCAGACACTGCTATGGGTGACTGTGTACAAATATATTATGTCCTTCAATAGAAACTTCAGAGATTATTGTACTGGATCCAGATAAACCTCAATACTGTGATTTCTAAAAATTTTTAAATCTACTAGTTAGGATGTGGAAGGTCTCATGCTTGTGAACTCTCACCACCATACCATCCCAAAAACCTAAAGGACTTCCAGTCTCACAAGATCATAATCCACTCCAGCCTTTACTTTCCTTTGTACATAATTCTAGATTTCAATGTTTTAAAAACAAGAATGTGAAGAAACAGGAAAATATGATTGTGACCTACAATCAAGAGAAAAATCAGTTAATAAAGATAGATGGCTCACATACTGGAATCACAAAATAAGAAATAAAAAAGACTGATAAGTTTGTATAACAATCTACAGAATACTATAAATGAAATGAGCAAAGAAATGTGAAATTTCAGGAGAGATTTTAAAAATATAAAAGAAAACAAACAAACAAAAAAAATCCTGGAAACTAATAAATAAATACCTGAAATAAAATATTCACTGAGTGTGTTTAAGAGCATATTGAACACAACAGAAGAAAGGATCAATAAACTTGAATATAAAAAATTAGAAATCACTCATGCTAAACTATAGAAAAAAATGTTTAAAATAATTATTGTAGTACAACAACATTAAGTGAGCTTCCCAGATGACACTGTGGTAAAGAACCTTCCAGTGGTAAAGAACCTGCCTGCCAGTGCAGGAGACATAAGGGACACAAGTTCGATTCCTGGGTCAGGAAGAACCCCTGGAGGGGGGCAGAGAAACTCACTCCATTATTCTCGCCTGTAGAATCCTATGGACAGAGGATCCTGGCAGACTATAACCCATAGCATCACAAGGAGTTGGATACGACTGAAGTGACTTAGTACATACACACAGCAATATTAAGTAGTCAAATATACATTTTTGACATCTCAGGAAGAACGTAGAGGAAAATGACACAGAAGAGATATTAGGCAAAGCAAGACTACAACCTCTCCAAATTAATCACAAACATCAAATCAGAGATCCCGAAAGGCTAGTAATAGAATAAATACAAAGAATATTCTATTTTTTCAAATAGAATAAATACAAAGAAAACCACACCTAAGAATTTCATAGTCAACTGACTTAAAACCAAAATAAAGTCATAAAAGAATTCAAAGAAAAGACACACTAAAACAGGGGATACATGATAAAACTGAGAGATAATTTCTTAAATGTAATACAACATTAACAATTGGGGAATCTGGGTTAAAAGGATATTTAAATTCATTTGACAGTTCTTGTAGTTTTTCTGTTTATTTGAAATTATCTAAAAACTAATTATGAAACTCTTAAAAAAGCAGAAAACTATTCTTTAAAAAGTCCAGTAAAAGTACTTAAAAATACCCAAATATTAACAGAGTTCATAATATATGGGATTATGAGGGATATTTTATTTTATAAGTTTTCAAAAGTACTTTATAACTAGAAAGAAATATCTGTTCATGAACTCAAGCTATTAATATCAATATTAAGAAAATACCTATGATATCCTCAGTATTAATCTAGGTACTTTAAGAATGCTTTTAAAAAATGTCAGTACGGGGAGAGGGACAAACAAGTGTGGATAAATGAGAAGGAATAATAAGACTTTTAGTACTGGTAAACATTTTTACTAATGACTTAAAATATTGACAGAACGTTGGGAGAAAAGGAAAGGGAAGGAAATAAAAGGAAAGGAAATGGAGGAAGGAGGCAAGGGGAGGAACATAAAATGGGAAAAATAAACCACACAAAATCTAACTAGAAAAAAACTTGTGAAGCTATAATAATCCCAGACAAATTAAACTTCAAGTCAAGTAGTGGGTCACTTCAAAAGGATAAAAGGGTTAAGTTCAGTTCAGTCACTCAGTAGTATCTGACTCTTTGCAACCCCAAAAGGGGTTAAAGTAAAATATAATACAGGAAGCAAAAATTCACAGCAGTAAAGGGACATTTTCATATCTCTTTCAATACTTGAGTACATGCACACAATTTGAATTAGTAAGAATATTTAAATCAAATTAATACAATTGACATTTATATAACACTATGATGATGACTGCAGCCATGAAATTAAAAAATGCTTACTCCTTGGAAGGAAAGCTATGACCAACCTAGATAGCATATTCAAAAGCAGAGACATTACTTTGCCAACAAAGGTCTGTCTAGTCACGGCTATGGTTTTTCCTGTGGCCATGTATGGATGTGAGAGTTGGGCTGTGAAGAAGGCTGAGTGCCGAAGAATTGATGCTTTTGAACTGTGGTGTTGGAGAAGACTCTTAAGAGTCCGTTGGACTGCAAGGAGACCCAACCAGTCCATTCTGAAGGAGATCAGCCCTGGGATTTCTTTGGAGGGAATGATGCTAAAGCTGAAACTCCAGTACTTTGGCCACCTCATGCAAAGAGCTGACTCATTGGAAAAGCCTCTGATGCTGGGAGGGATTGGGGGCAGGAGGAGAAGGGGACGACAGAGGATGAGATGGCTGGATGGCATCACTGACTCGATGGACGTGAGTCTGAGTGAACTCCGGGAGATGGTGATGGACAGGGAGGCCTGGCATGCTGCGATTCATGGGGTCTCGAAGAGTCAGACACGACTGAGCGACTGAACTGAACTGATACCTAAAACAAGAACAGAATACACATTTTTTTTCCAAATCACATGGAGCATTCACTGAAATATATCATATACTGTATACAGCACAGTAGTGTGTGTGTGCTCAGTTATGTCCAACTCTTTGCAACCTCATGGACTGTAGCCCATCAGGCTCCTCTGTCCATGGAATTTTCCAGGCAAGAAAACTGGAGTGAGGTGCCATTTCCTTCTCCAGGGGATCTTTCCAGCCCAGGAATAGAACCCATCTCTAGCATTGCAGGTGGATTCTTTACTTGGTGGAAGTCCAAGTCTCAATAAAATTCAAAGATCTGAAATTATCTACAGTATATTCTCTTAATACAATAAAATTAAATTAAGATCAATGATATTAAGATATAGAAAAAATATGGAAAACAACTAATCCTCTTTTAAATAACCTATGAACCAAAGACAAGACTAAAAGTGAGTTTAGAAATTATTACAGAAGGCAATGGCACCCTACTCCAGTACTCTTGCCTGGAAAATCCATGGACAGAGGAGCCTGGTAGGCTGCAGTCAATGGGGTCTCGAAGAGTCGAACATGACTAAGAGACTTCACTTTCACTTTTCACTTTCATGCATTGGAGAAGGAAATGGCAACCCACTCCAGTATTCTTGCCTGGGGAATCCCAAGGACGGGGGAGCCTGGTGGGCTGCTGTCTATGGGGTCACACAGAGTTGGACAGGACTGAAGCGACTTAGCAGCAGCAGCAAAGCTAATTATAACTCAAAAGACACAATGTATGGGAAGCAGGTAAACAATTTCAAGACTAAATACTATAGCTTTAAATGAGGGAAAAGAGAAAGTTAAAATTACCAATCTAGAACTTTCACCTTAAGGAGCCAGTAAAACAATAAAATAACTCAGAAAAAAAAAAAGAGAGAGAGAGAGAAAAGAAATAACAAATGCAAGAGCAAAAATTAATACAATAGAAAAAATACTAATAACAAAAAATAAAAGAAAAAACTTTGAAATTGTTTAAAAACTGACAAAATCTAGGTAGGCAGATAAAAAAGAAAGGACACAAATGATTCACAGAAGGAATAAAAATAATACATTGCTATATACTATATAAATATGAAAAAGCAAAGATTATGAAAAAAAACTTTGTCAATAAATGTGAAAGCTTATACACAATGGATAAGTTTGTCATAAAACATTGTCATAAAACTGACACAAAAAGGAAAAAACTCAGATTTCTGTTAAAGAAATCATGGTAAACTCTACCCACCTGACAAAAACCTTCAAGGTCCAGCTAACTTCAGTGATAAATTGTGTCAAATATTTGTTGCTGTTGCTGTTTAGTGGCTGAGGCGTGTCCAGTTCTCTGTGACCCCATGGACTGTAGCTGCCATGCCCATGGGATTTCCCAGGCAAGAATACTGAAGTGGGTTACCATCTCCTTCTGCAGAGGACCTTCCCGATCCAGGGGTTGAACCCTCATTTCCTGCATCGGCAGGATTCTTTACCACTGAGCCACCAGGGAGAATAAATAATGCCAATCTTATACTAATGCTGTAAGAAAAGAAGAGAAGGAATACTTCCCAATTCATTTCATAAGACTAATATAACTCTGTTACCAAAATATGAAAAGCGTTTTACAAGAAAAAATTATAGACCACCAACACTTATGATGCAAAAATCCTTAAACAAAATATAAAATAATAAAATCCAGTGATTTATAAAGAGGCTAATTCATAATGATCTAGTGGGAATTATCCCAAGATGCAATGGTGTTTTAACATTCGAAACGAAATCATTTGGAATTTTATATTAATAAAAGAATAGGAAAAGGCCTAAGTTATTCAACTGAAGCAGAAAAAGTACTTGACAACATTTAATGAATATGATAAAAACTCTCATCACATAAGTAGAACATCTTAAATCTATTAGAGAACATCTACGAAGAATCTACAGCTAAAGTATACTTAATGTAAAAGCTTTGAAGGCTTACCCCCTAGGAAGAATCTACAGCTAAAGTATACTTAATGTAAAAGTTTTGAAGGCTTACGCCCTAGGGTTCTGTGAGCAAAGCAAGAATTTCTGCTCTTTTCATTCCTATTCATATTTGTATGGAGGAACAAAGGCAAGAAAAAAGAACAGAAATCGCTACCTAAGTTCAAGTCCTGTGTTACCTTGGGCAATTTACTTACTCTTTGTTGTGATTCTATTTATTCATCTATAACAATCTGTATCTCATAGAATTTGAAAAAAAAATTTAAATAATGAACATTTGTAAAGAAAAAAATAGATTGGAAAAGCAAGAAGTAAAACTTCCTTTATTAGCATAAACTTGATTCTTTACATAATCAAAAAATGACCACCAAACAAATTAATAGAATTAATACATAAAATTTAAAAGTCACAAACTCCAATATTTATTTCTCTTTTTTTTAATAATTTTATTTATTTTTCATTTTTGGCTGCACTGGGTCTTTGTCACGGTGCTTGGCATTTCTCCCCGGGGGCTCCTCCTCTTCGTGGTGCGCTGGCTTATCATTGTAGCGGCTTCTCTCGGGCAGCACGGGTTCTAGGCATGTGGGCTCAGGAGTTGTGGTTTGTGGGCTTAGTTGCTCTACGGCATGTGGGATCTTCCCAGACCGGGAATCGAGCCCGTGTTCCCTGCACTGGAAAGTAGATTTCTATCCACTGAACCACCAGGGAAGTCCCTATTTATTTCTATTTTATATATTAATAATAAACTGGAAATTTTTTAATAATTAAAATATTATTTTAAATTATTTTAAAAAATGAAACACGATTGCATACAAAAAATAAAAATAAAATATCATATCATTATTACAACATCAGTAGGAATTATTTTAATATAAATCTGCAAGATTTACACTAAAACTATAAGAATATTGAGAGAAATTTTTAAATACCTAAACAGTTGGATTGAAACCCTCAATATTGCTAAAATTTTATTTCTCTCCAAATTGATCTATAAACTCAAAACAATTCCAGGCACAATCCTATTGGGACTTTTTGTACAAAATGACCAGCTGACTTTAATTTTTATGGCAATTCAAAGGAACTTAGAAAGTAAAAACCATCTGGAAAAAGGCGATGGAAATACACTGTTTTCAAGAGTTACTCTAAAGCTACAGAAATTAAGACATTTTGCATTAGCATATGGATAGAAAAATAGATCAATGGGACAGAATAGCTCTGGAGTCACATACATATGTCAATTGATTTCAACAAAACTTTCCAGATAATATTGAGGAAAAAAGTCTTTTCAACAAATAATGTTAAAACAACCAGGTATTCATACAGTTGGAAAAAATGAACTCCACCACTTACCTCACACTGTACATCAAAATTAATTCCAAGTGAATCAAAGACCCAAACATGGAAACTAACAACATAAAGTATCTAGACGAAAACACAAGAAATTATCTTTGCTCGGAAATTGCAAAAACTTCTCAGGAAGAAACCACATCAACAAAATAAACTTCATCAAGATTTAAAACTATTTCTCTTCAAAAGGCAAAACACATATTGGAATAATACATTCTTAATACATATATATGACAGAGAACTTATATCCAAAATATATATTTTTAAAGCCTCTTGGAATCCAGTAACGAGGAATAAACAAGCCATTTAAAAATGAACATAAACTTGAACAGACAATATACCAATAATAATCAAATGGCCAATAAACATATTAAAAGATGTCCAAAATCATTAGTAATTGGAGATATGCAAATCTGAACAAGAAGAAAATGCTCCACACATACTAAAATGGATAAAATTTAAAAGACTGACCATACCAAGTATTGGAGCAGATGTGGAATAAATAGAATTGTCCTCTGGTTTTGGTAGGCATGTGAAATGGTAATCCCTTTGGAAACCAGTGTTGAAAGATTAACTGGAGCATTTGAAAAATTTTAAGAATTTATCTAAGAAAAAAATTGATTCAAATAAGGCAGCACCAAAGAGAAGTGGTTAGGAGTACTCTGGGGACAGGAGCTCAGGGAGAGACTTTCACAGAGAAAAGGCAGAGAAAAGTAAGAAAATGACTGATTGGCTGTTGCTGAAAGCCTGGCTAGCTGTTTGTGATTGGTCATTTTTACCATTTTAATTTCACAACCTGAAGGCATTTACACAATTAGGTTTTAGTTTGTCTACATGGGCTGCCAAAGCATCAGTGTCATCTCAGTCAAATTACATCCTTGTTTAATTACTTTAGAAATTTTCTTAGAAAATTAAACATACATTTACTACATGACCCAGCAATCCTACCATAGGAATTTACTCAAAAGAAAAAAAAAAATGCATGTTCACACAGACTTATTCATAAATGTTCATAGCAGCTTCATTCACAATACCCCCAAACTGGGAGCAACCCAAGTACCCATCAACTGCTGACTGGTGAAACAAAACTAATCAAAAATAAAAGGAATAACAAATTGATACACACAATAGCCAAATCTCAAAGCATAACGGAGAGTAAATCAAGCTTGACACAAGAGTACATATCATATGACTTAAATTTTATAAAGCTGTAAGGCAACTAAGTTATGGTAACAGTAATCAGATCAGCTCATAACGATGATGGAAAATACAGGAATTGCCTACAAAGGAGTGTACAAGGGACATTTTAGAATGATAGAAAGATTGGATATCTTGAATAGGGTATCAGTAACATGGGTGTATTTGTTTGTCAAAACTTATCCAACTGTGCTCTTAACAGTGTATGCATTTTCTTGTGTGTAAATAATCACTTCAATAAAGTGATTGAAGGTTAGAGAGGCAGGGAAGGAAGGAAAGAGAAAGAGAGGACCGCAAATAGATATTCTTTACACAAACAGACCCCAGGTTGATTTCCAGATGTATGTATCTAAATTCAGATCCCCGTAATTCTCTACAGCTTTGAAAAGGCTGTTTCCCATTCTGAGAGTGAATTGGGAAAAACCACTTTAATAGATCTGATCAACAAACCCAAACCCACCTCTATTTAAAGAGAAACCGATTTGAACATTCTGCAACCACATGCAGATCCTGCCTTGCTTGAAGGGGTCTGCCTGGCAATGCCATAATACATAACTCTGTTTCAAATGAGATTGTGGTTACCGAGGCAGAACAGAATCATTTTCTATGCTTATTTGCATTAACCAATAGTCAGACTGGCCTTCGGGCCCAGAGCTATTTGTGGAAGGCTCTGTGGTCTACTGAGCTGATAAAAATGACATGGCTTTCTGTATACACAGAGATAACTTTTTGATAACTAGCATCACTAACCAATTCTGCTACAAAGAGATTTAGACAAGCACAGTCTCACTGTCTGATTAGAATGGATTTATAATAGAACATGGATAATGTGGGCATGTAGAGGATTTTTAAAAGACACAATAGAAATACTAACCAATACACAAAATGATGTATTTCAGTTCTTTATGTAAACAAATTTTTAACCGATAGATTTGACATTAGTGAATGTGGGAAAAGTCATAGAGGATTAAATGCCTTAATAAAAATATATAATTTTGTTGCTGCTTTATTTATTGAATGAAAAAGTATAGCATCAAAGAATGAAATTAACATCTGAAAAATTAGAACAAAGGTGGCTGCAAAAGTGTTGGGGGAAAATGTGAACTTGAATGTTGAAACATGGATTTATAGGTAACTGGCACCATTCCTCACCCATTTGCCCACATGTAGAAGAGACTCTGGGATCTCACTGGGGATGTGAAGTGTGAAGGCCAAACTGATTTTTGATTTCACAATGCACATTGGTATCATGAGAGGAGAAGAGGCAGCATGTCAAGCCCAGTTTACAGGAGATCACCATCACAAAAGCTTACTCATTCATTTAAACATCATTCACAAGCCCCCTCGGTTTAGTTCTCCTAATATTGCCTTAACTCGCCACATACATTGGAGAAGGAAATGGCAACCCACTCCAGTGTTCTTGCCTGGAGAATCCCAGGGATGGAGGAGCCTTGTAGGCTGCCATCTATGGGGTCGCACAGAGTCGGACACGACTGAAGCGACTTAGCAGCAGCAGCAGCAGCCCAAAAATAAAACCTTTATTCTCAGTTTGGAGTTGTTGCTCTTTGGAGCTCATCTGTAATGATGCTCTTCACTTCCTATTAACCACTGTGGTCCTCTTGGGATTTCTCAGGCATTCCAATCATAATCCTGTCTCTTGCCAAATAAAATGTTCTTTCTCCAGAGAGCCACAAGATTTGATCCCTCATCTCCTCTGGTTTTTGTTCAAGTGTTGTCTTACTGGGACACTCTCAAACCACCCTTTTATAAACCTCCTAAGCACCTAGCATCTTCTTAGCTCCTTCCCCACTTAACTCTTCCTCATCACCATCTCTCACTTCTGAAATGCAGACTCCATAATAAAGATATTTGTTTTGCTTATTGCTAGTCCCCTAGCATCTAGAATTGAGTCATGCTCATCACAGGCATGCCATCATTATATAGAGTGAATGACCTGAAAATCTGTAAGTTTCTATAACACAATGGTTCTCAGGCAACTACACATTAGCATCCCCCTAGATTGTCATGGTGCAGCCCTGGCCAAATGAATTTGCATCAGTGTATGCGGCTCAGGTAAGTAAGTGTGATCTGAAAGGTGGCTCAGACAGTAAACAATCTGCCTGTAATGCAGGAGATTCGGGTTCAATACTTGGGTTGGAAAGACCCTCTGGAGAAGGGGATGGCAACCCATTTCAGTATTCTTGCCTAGAGAATTTCATGGACAGAGGAGACTGGTGGGCTACAGTCTATGAGTTCAAACTGAATTGCTCAGTCTATGACTCAGCAACTAAAGGGGGAAGGAGGGCTCAATAAAAACTTAGTCAAAATTGAAGACACATGGGCAAAGCAAGGTATTGAAAAAGAAAGTCAGCATGAATAAAAGCAGGATTTTCCTTCTTAGTTTTTTAAAAAAATTATTCTTTTTTTAATTATCTTTACATTGTTACTGAAAAAGATATATGTGCATATAATTAAAATCATAAAATAAATCAATAGTAAAGAAGACTATTAGGGAAGAGAAAGTATCCCTCCTGCCTTATACACCTAGCCCCTAGTCCTTCTCTGTCTAGAAGTAAAAATCTGCTGTATAGTTTCAGAAATAATCTATATGCCTAGATATTTATTTGCTTAAAAATGTAGCAAACAGCATTAAATGCATGAATTCTACTTCTCTCAGATTTCATATGTGCCCTTCATACACATATACTAAGGGGCTAAATAAGCAATCTTATCCTCTACCATATTTTCTTTAACCTACATATCTATTAAGTGCAGGGTTCTAGTTGTGGAATAGCACTATTAATAATCATAGCAGATACTAAATTAAAGCTTATGACATGGCTAGTTCCAATTCCAGCCATTTTGAAATCAGAAATGCCCAGAAGCACCATGTTCAGTGTTGCATACATAAAATAGGATTCTCTGAGAAATAAAGTCTGAAATTAGAGACCCTTGGAAACCCAGTTGCTCATGTGAGAAAAAGAAGCACACTACTTTTAGGCATTCATTATTATTCTTGAGATTGTAAGAGATGCCATTGTGAAAAAAAGATATGGTCTTCACTGGCCTTCATTAATATAAGGCTAGAAGTGTGCATCCTATGTTGCTAATCTCTACCCTTTGGGTGGAAAAAAAGGAGAAGGTAGACCTCCTAGTGGCGCTTCCATATTAATCTCTTACCTAGAAAATTGGGAAATAAAGACAAGGGACTACAGCTGTAAGCTTTGTGATGTCATCATAAGTCTCAGTCTTCTCATCAGTAGAATGGAGTGCAGGGTTCTAGTTTAGACCCTGCACTTAAATCTCAGAGGGCTGCTGTGAAAATCAGGTATTAAAACAGTAGGAACACAGAGAAAGAGTTCACTAAAGTATTAGCTACAACCATAAATGATTTGCAACAAAACCTTTCAGGGATGAGGATTTATCTGTTAATAACCTGGGAAAGGAATAAGACAGAGATCTCAGCTCACAGTGTCTAGATAATACTGCGCATAAGAAGCCCCAAAAGGCAGGCTGGATGGTGCAACAGGCTGGCTGAGTCATAAATTAGCTGCGCTGAAACAAAAGTCATGGAGCAGGTTTGGGCCCGAGGATAGTCTCTATATTTAGGAGTAGAGCCACCTAGGCAGGGGTTCTGGATAATAACCCAATAAAGTAGGCTGAATACAGATTCACCTTGAGATGAAGTGAATTGCTCAAATTTACAAAGCAAGTCAGTGGCTAAAACAGGCTAAGCCATCCTTTCTGAAGACAGGATCCACTGACCAACCTTAATGAGATTCTGGGAATATAAGTGGAGGCAGTGCTCTTTATTCAGAAGAATGCCAAGTTTTCAGTCAATTTCTCCCTTAATAATAGAGTTGCTGTTCAGTCTCGTGTCTGACTCTGCGACCCCATAAAGTGCAGCATGCCAGGCTTCCCCATCCTTCACCATCTCCTGGAGCTTGCTCAAACTCATGCCCATTGAGTCAGTGATGCCATCCAACCATCCCATCCTCTGTCGCCCCCTTCTCCTTTTGGGGAGGGGATGTATTGAGGTGATCCTCCTTCACACCTGGCCCCTCATCCCCTGCCTCAGCAGCCAACCAATCTCGCAAGGTCTTGGTAGGAAAAGGATAAAATGGCCACCCTTTGTAGACACTCCATCCAGTCCTGGAGGAACCACGTGTGGAATCATAAGTCGACACAGGACAGTGACACCTTTGTCATATACCTGCACAAACCTCTCCTTACAATTTTGGCCATTAATCCAAATTAAAAAAAAAAAAAATTCTTAGTAAAGGCCTTTGTTTCATCACTAAGCAACTGCTTTGAATATGTTAACCCTAGGCTGCTTTTGTCACACTTTGATACTCATATATGTTTATATGCTGTAAATTACATTTACTTAAACACATTATGATTTCTGTAAACGGAAACTACTCATGGTTGTTATGACTTCAAATAGACATAGTCGTACATAGACAACTCCATTAGAATACAGTTTTTGCTTTATGTTCTTGGGCTTCAGTTTCCTCATCTCCAACTGTGGGGCATTAGATTCCTTCCATCTCTAGAATTCTATGAATCTGTGTGATTCCTCTTGGTAGATCTGTGAGAGCTTAGCTAAGCTGGCACTTGATTTCCCCAAATTCCCTTTGTGGCACAGCTCCTGATTAGCATGGGGCTAAGAGATCTTCTAGGGCTTCCCTGGTGGCTCAGAGGTTAAAGTGTCTGCCTGGAATGTGGGAGACCCGGGTTCGATCCCTGGGTAGGGAAGATCCCCTGGAGAAGGAAATGGCAAACCACTCCAGTACTCTTGCCTGGAAAATCCCATGGAGGGAGGAGCCTGGTAGGCTACAGTCCATGGGGTCACAAAGAGTCAGACATGACTGAGCGACTTCACTTCACTTCACTTCAAGAGATCTTCTGCAAGTGATTGAAGGAAGAGGTACAGTGGCCCTGGAGCTTCTTATACTGGGGGGAGTCAGAGTAGGACACGAGATACTGTTTCAGCACAGAGACATCATGTTTATCTCTTGGCTCACTTTATTGGTGTGGGGCAGCCTAAGGGCCCAGAGAAATTCCAACTCCTTCTAAATCTTTTTTCAGTTTCTCTAACTTCATGGTTAAGGTGTGTTTAGCTTCATAACATAGGGTATGCCCTTCTCCTGTAGGACACTCCCATCACAGAAGATAGAGGCTTGGAGGCAATGAGAGACCACACAGGTCCCAGTCTGTCACGGGAGCCCCTCTCATCCTCCCTGCTTCTAGTTGTCCTTGATTCCCTCGCTCCATGTCCATCTTCCCTTTCTGACTATCTGCTCTCAGACCTCAGGGTCCTGACACAGAAGAAACAGCTCCCCATGACTGGTTAACCAGGCCCTGCAGGTCCAAAGGTCAAAGTCCTATAATAAATCTGGAGATAGATGATAGGTGGGTAAGTAGATAGATAGATTGTAGATAGATTATAGATAAATGATAGACAGATAGACAGACACAGAAGAAATACTAGTGGATCTTCTTTCTCCTTCTCTCAACAAACTCTAACTCCTTTCACGTCTTTTCATTTTGTGTGTTAGTTATCAAATTCATCTTAGCTTCCTGAGGGTGGAAGGCTGCATATACTATTGCTGAATGTCTAGAATGCTTATTAACCCAATACTGGCATATAGCAAACTCTGAATCAATGCTTCCTATTGTTAACTATATGATGCATCTTCTAGATACACTTTCCAAAAATATGTCTATAGAAAATTATAATTACTTTATGATATTCAGATAAAAAGTGTTTTAAATGATTTGCTTCCCAGGCAACAATGTTTGGCAATCTAGAAGAGATCATATTACCACAGTACACTGTACCTTCATGCTATCTTTTTTTTTTTTAATTGGAGGAAAATTGTTTTACAATGTTGTTTTGATTTCTGCAGTACAACAATGCTAATCAGGCAATACACTTTTATGTATATAAGACAACCTTCAATCAAATTTTACTAACTTTGTAGAAAATTTCATCTTTTACAACATGGTAGTGATAGTAATAATAACAATAAACACTTGCATTTATATGGTATTTACTGAGTGCTGGATACTTTCATTTATTTCCTAATTAAATCTTCATGACAACTCCCAATGGAAGTCAGAAAAAGGCAAGTAATCTCAAGTCTGTGTTCTTAACCACTTATATGATATCCTGCCTTCTAAAGCCATGGTTTATCACATAGATTTTACACTCTCTAGAACCATGCTAACCAAAATTTCCAGTAAATGTAACCTATTTGTAAGAGTCACCTTTTTGAGCAATACATGTATCAGTCAGAGTCCCAACAGGAAACAGGTGGCACACTCAGAATAATTGCAGAGGATATATTTACAAAGAGATTGTTTACAAAATTTAAGGCATAGGGGAACAACAAGGAATGGTGCGTAAATGGTGCCTTCATAGTAGCTGAATCATTATTGCCCCTTGGATCTATAGAAACTAAGGAGGCTGTTTCTGGAGGGAGAAAGAATTATAAAGTGAGCCACTAGAAGAGGTCAGGGGTCACAACCAGCTCTGACCTTGAGGAACAGAGCCAGGGGATGACATATTATGACTTCACTCTCCAATCTCCTTTTGGGGCTTCCCCATTGGTGAAAACCAGCTGAAAATCAGACAGATGACCGATATCTATTGATGTGGCCCATTACATCACTTATGATTAGCTTGGTAGAATCAGAGAGCAGGATGGCGAAGGGTGAGAGGACTGGGGACATGCAAAAATATCCTGACACAGGTTCACTTTGAAATGTTACCAAATACAAAGCATAGGGCAGCTCACATGCCCTTCACAATCTTCTTCCCTAGGATCTAAACTACTTGCCTCTCAGAAAAGACCAATTAACACCTACAAATTGGGTAAGACCACAGATTCTTTCCCTGCCAAGCAATTAAGCTATGTCTAATATATGTACACTTAATTTTAAAATTTCTCCTTGATCATGGTGAATTTCCACATGATTTCCAACATTCTTACCACACGCTCATTACTTGATTCTATTCCAAGTTCATCCTCATGACAGCTTGTTTTCCCTAAAGTTTAACTGTGTCTTTAAAAGCAAATCTCCAGGTAATCATGTCACACTGAGTAAAGAAAGTGTTTCCTTTTTCCCCTCATGCTGCAACCCTTTGCTTTCTGATATTGGACACATGCCATGCATTTTGCATTAGCTCTGTGGCAAATGTCTAGCATTACAATCCAAGCACCAGTGCTCATTAGCCTTTTCAGGAGCTTGGAGAAAAGAGTTGGAAAGGTTCAACTTGGAGAAATAATTCTCAGTGAGAAAGTAGCAATTTGCCAAACAGACAAAAGAAAAAAAGAGAAAAACTGAGAAAAAGGGAGGAGGAAACCTAGAGAAAGTTGTCTGAGTTAATGAACCAAAATCTGAGCCCATGACAGCAAAGGAAAAACTTTAAAGAGGTGAAGAACTCCCACCATAGCACTTGCTGCAAAGAATAAAAAAAGATGTGAAAGGTAGGGTTCTGTGAGCAGTTTCCTGTAAGTTCACTGTTGCTTAGCACCTATGTGGAGAGAGAAAGAGCCAAGTGGCTGGGGAGTGAACCAAGACCATCTGACAGATGGAGGGGAGGGCAGATCATCAGCAGGCCATGTCATATTGAGAGAGGACTAGGCACCCAGCCCGGAAACAAAAGCCTCTGCCCATCCTAGGCAGAAAAGCCTCCAATTAAAAGCATATGACAGCTAAAACAGGTCTCCGTTGAAAGACAAGCCCATACTTGCCCTATCCCTGACCTCAGCCATCACCCAACACATATACATATAATCACGAATGTCCCCAAGCATACACACCTGATCCCCTATGACTTTACTTACATTTTCCATGCTTGTACAAGCATTAAAAAAAAAAAAGTTGCATTCTACCCAATCTTGAATACCTCTGAACATTGTGTAAATGAAAAACAGTCAAGTCCACCAGAGTTCTTCACGCTTATCTGGCAAAACAGAACCTGAGAAATATTTAAGGGGAGTCTTACCAATGCACCACTACAATTTTTGTGGTGTCACCAATTCCAAAGTGAAAGAGAAGAATGAAAAAGCTGGCTTAAAACTCAGCATTCATAAACCAAGATCATGGCATCTGGTCCCATCACTTCATGGCAAATAGATGGGGAAACAATGGAAACAGTGACCGACTTTATTTTTTGGGGCTCCAAAATCACTGCAGATGGTGACTGCAGCCATGAAATTAAAAGACACTTGCTCCTTGGAAAAAAATCTATGACAAATCTAGACAGCATATTATAAAGCAGAGACATTACTTTACCAACAAAGGTCTTTATAGTCAAAGCTATGGTTTTTCCAGTAGTCATGTATGGATGAGAGAGTTGGACCATAAAGAAGGCTGAGAGTGAAAGTGTCAGTTGCTCAGTCCTGTCCAACTCTTGGCAACCCCATGGACTGTAGCTTCCAGGCTCCTCCATCCATGGAATTTTCCAGGCAATGATACTGGAGTGGGTTGCCATTTCCTTCTCCAGGGGATCTTCCTGACTCAGGGATAGAACCCAGGTCTCCTGCATTGCAGGCAGATGCTCTACCATCTGAGCCACCAGGGAATGCTGAGCACTGAAATATTAATGCTTTTGAACTGTGGTGTTGGAGAAGACTCTTGAGAGTCGCTTGGACTTCAAGGAGATCAAACCTGTCAATCCTAAAGGAAATCAACCCTGAATATTCATTGGGAGGACTGATGCTGAAGCTGAACCTCTAATACTTTGGCCCCCTGATGCAAAGAACTGACTCATTTGAAAAGACTATGATGCTGGGAAAGATCGAAGGCAGGAGAAGAAGGGGATGAGAGAGGATGAGATGGTTGGATGGCATCACCGACTCGACAGACATGAGTTTGAGCAAGTTCCGGCAGATGGGAAGCCTGGTGTGCTGCAGTGCACGGGGTCGCAAAGTGTCGAACATGACTAAGCAACTGAATTGAACTGAATTCCAATGTGTGGATGGTTTTTCCCACACCATCAAGCAATTCTCAGACTCCAGCAGGGTGCCCTATAATTCAGCTCATTTCTGACACTATCTGTGTGGAAATAGCTTTAGATTCTACAAGTTAAGGGCTGAGTCCCCCGTAGTGACCCCATTTCAGACACCAGTCACAAGTCCTTTTGTGCTTCTGAAAGACCAGCTATAGGTTGGAGGTCCCAATGATCCCCTCCTCTTAGGTTCTATTAATTGGCTAGATAAATGCTTTACTAACTAGATTATCAGTGAAACTGGGGAGGCGGGACAACTTTTAAAAGACTGACATATGCATAGGACATGATAAAAACTGACTAGAACCGACTAGGTCCAAGATTGGGGAAGGAAATGGCAATCCACTCCAGTATTCTTGCCTGGAAAAATCCCATGGACAGAGGAGACTGGCGGGCTACAGTTTATGAGATCACAAAAAGTCAGACAGGACTGAGCAATTGAGCACACAGGTCCAAGACAGCAGAAGATCTGACTTCCAGTGGACCTTAAGCCTCATTACATGCTTATTGTATACATTAGCATCTAAACGACACATCCACAGGTGCCATGTCAGTTCTGAGGCCCAATTCCTGGAAATCTCCACCCCTTCCCTTAAATAATTGGAATAATCTTCCCACTCATTAGTCTATGTAATTATCCAGCCCATTAAAACCAACCACACCATATTTCAGGGCTCTCTTGCCTTCTGAGATGGCTCACTCTCTGTCTGTAGAGTGTTTTTCTCTCTAAATAAATCCACCTCTTCCTTATCATTTTGTCTCTCACTACATTCTTTCTGCAATGAGACATCAAGAACCTCAAATTCACTGGGAACATCAGTTCATTATTTAAGAATATAATTCAGGAACAGCCAGATAAGGGATGCATAGGGAAGGTATGGAGAAAGGGGGCAGAGTTTCTACTTGCTTTCTGAGCAAGTCACTCTCCCCAACTCTACAAGTGTTCATCAACCCAGAAGTCTTCCAAACCCTCTCCTTTGAGGTTTGTTTGAAGGCTTTATTCCCTAGCCATGATAGATTAAATCACTGGCCACTGGCAATTGATTCAATCTCCATCCCCTGTCTCTCACAGATGTCAGGAGGGTGGGGCTGAAAGTTCCCATTCTAATCATGTGGTTGGTTTCTCTGGCAACTAACCCCACCCTCATATTTTTTGTTGTGGTTCAGTCCCTCAGTCGTGTCTGACACTTTGCAACCCCATAGACTGCAGCATGCCACCCTTCCCTGTCCTTCACCATTTCCCAGAGCTTGCTCAAACTCATGTCCATTGAGTGGGTGACATCATCCAACCATCTCATCTTCTGTTGTCCCCTTCTCCTCCTGCCTTCAATCTTTCCCAGCACCAAGGTCTTTTCAAATGAGTTGCCTCTTCACATCAGGTGGCCAAAGTATTGGAGCTTCAGCCTCAGCATCAGTCCTTCCAATGAATATCCAGGGTTGATTTCCTTTAAGATTGACAAGTTTGATCTCCTTGTAGTTCAAGGGACTCTCAAGAGTCTTCTCCAACACCACAGTTCAAAAGCATCAATTCTTCAGTGCTCAGCTTTCTTTATGGCCCAACTCTCACATCCACACATGACTACTGGAAAAATCATAACTTTGACTATACAGACCTTTGTCGGCAAAATGATTTCTCTGCTTTTTAATATGCTGTCTAGGTTTGTCAGAGCTTTTCTTCCAAGGAGCAAGTGTTTTTTTTTTTAATTTCGTGGCTGCAGTCACCATCGGTGGTGACTTGGGAGCCCAAAAAAATAAAGTCTGTCACTGTTTCCATTATTTCCCCATCTATTTGCCATGAAGTGATGGGACCAGATGCCATGATCTTAGTTTTCTGAATGTTGAGCTTTAAGCCAGCTTTTTCACTCTTCTCTTTCACCTTCATCAAGAGACTCTTTAGTTCCTCTTCACTTTCTGCCATAAGGGTGGTGTCATTTGCATATCTGAGGTTATTGATATTTCTCCTGGCAGTCTTGATTCCGGCTTGTGCTTCATCCAGCCAGGCATTTTGCATGATGTACTCGCAGGATGACAATACACAGCCTTGACATACTCCTTTCCCAATTTTGAACTGGTCTATTGTCCCATGTCTTGTTCTATTTGTTGCTTCTTGACCTGCATACAGACTTCTCAGGAGGCAGGTAAGGTGGTCTGGTATTCCCATCTCTTGAAGAATTTTCCACAGATTGCTGTGATCCACACAGTCAAAGGCTTTAGCATAGCATCTGCTTTAGCATTTGAAGCAGATGATCTTTTTCTTGAATTCTCTTGTTTTTTTTTTCTATGATTCAACAGATGTTAGCATTTGATATCTGCTTCCCCTCCCTTTTCTAAATTCAGCTAGAACATCTGGAAGTTCTTGGTTCACATACTGTTGAAATCTAGCTTTGAGAATTTTGAGCATTACTTTGCTAGTGTGTGAGATAAGTGCAATTGTGTGGTAGTTTGAACATTCTTTGGCATTGTCTTTCTTTGGGGTTGGAATGAAAACTGACCTTTTATACCCCGTTAATCACTCTTAACTGCAAGGGAAGCAGGGAAACATAATATTTCATCTGAAACAATAATCCCAGATCCTGTTGGTAAAAAATAATAATAATAATAATAAGGGAATGGATCCTGGCTAAGGCTTGAGCTGTCACTGCCATACCTACCTCTACAAAACTGCCATCCATCTTCTGGCTGATCATCTCTAGTAACAGGGAAACCTGCCACTATGTGAAGCTTACCACTTTAATAGGAGAGTGACTTTTTCCCATGTATACCTGAAATCTGACTTCATGATGTTTCTACCTAATCATTATGTGTGTACGTGTGTGTGTGTGTGTGTGTGTGTGTGTGTTGTCACTTCAGTAGTGCCTAAGTCTTTGTGACCCTTTGGACCATAGCCCACCAGGTTCCTCTGTCCATGGGATTCTCCAGGCAAGAATACTGGAGTGGGTTGCCATGCCCTCCTACAGGGGATCTTCCCTACCCAGGGATCAAAACCACATCTCTTATGTCCCCTGCACTCGCTACTTTATCACGAGCGCCACCTAGGAAGCCCCTACCTAATCACTAGCTCTGCTCTATGGTATTGAGGAAAACACAGAGTATTTCTCTTCTATATTTGCTCTTCTGACACCAGAAGACAAACACATATTTTTCTAAAAATTTCCCTTTGCAGACCTTGTTATTTTGTTTTATTGTCTGTTCTACCAGACTTCATCTGCAGTCATCTGAGTTAACTTGTTCTGGATCCACTTACCTTTGCAAACGTTCCTCTTAAGGCAGAGATCTCAAGATTTAACATGATACTCCAGGTGTTGTACCAGATCTAAGGAAGTGATTGAAATGATCACTTTTCTTAGTAAGCACACCTTCTTCTCTCTCAATAAATCCTTTCTCTGAAAACACTCATTGGGACCTATAAATGCCAATTTGAAAATAGAATAGAATAATATCCTCTTCCTTCTGGGCTTCCCTGAAACAGTTAACTGAATAATTACTTTTGAATCAAATAACTACGATGAAAATGGCACTAATACAGAAGAATTTCTATGAAACTGGATTACAGCGACTCTATTTTTACATTTTAAAATAAACTATGCCACATCGCCATTTAGTCTACCAAAATGCAGCACTGGTTGTATATAAACAGGCATATTTCAATACAAATGCACAACACTCCAGGGCTCTAACAGTTATATTTTAGAATGACAGTAATATGAATAGTAAGGCCAGAAAAATACTCTCAGTCAGATCATTCTTACCTCCCACTCTGGCTGAGTCCTGCCTTCCCTAAGCCTGGACCAGACCCTTGCTTTGCCATATGCTGCCTGGACTTTAAATACTATGCTTATTTCTCTCTGACATGGAAATGGCACTCAAGAGGAACTAAGTGCCTCTGACTTAAATGACTGAGTGAAAATTTGGAGGCAAAGCATCCCCAGATGCAGATGGAAGAGGCACACACATGCAGCTCAGCTGTAATTGCTGGAAGGCTGGGTTTGCTGAGGAATCAAGATGCTGACAATAGATTCCCACATAAAACCAGGAGGGTGGAACCCACCAATCTTCAGGTCCCACTGAGGAGGCATAGTGGGATAATAGTCTCCACCATATGGTTGCCATTGATCTCCATCCTTCCAGAGAAATCCAGCCAAGTCCATAAATCCAAGCTACCAGAGAGAACAGCAACCCCATTCATCTCAGATGCCCTGTGTTCCCCTGGCCACCTGAGGGAGGAAGAGGCATTGATGAGTCACATTACGAAGACAGTGAAGTGTTCATCAAACCACTCAGAGACATAAAGGAGGTCTTGCCTATCAGGAAACCAAACCACAAATCCACATGTTCAACATGCCATCCAATTAGCATGCCCAGATATTTAGAAAACGCTTGGGCATGCCTGTCAAGGGAACCTGCCTATTGAGATTATAACTCCTAACGTGAATTATCATAGGTTTCCTACATCATATTATAATGGTGCCCACAACATAATTGAGTAATTTTGTTTATGTATTGACCCCAAACTATTCAATTCTGTGCAAACAACATGGGTAACTTTTGCAGGTTAAAATCTACACTGCAGATGGTGGTGGCAGCCATGAAATTAAAAGACAGTTGCTCCTTGGAAGAAAAGCAGGACAAACCTAGACAGCGTATTCAAAAGCAGAGACATTACTTTGCCAACAAATGTCCGTCTAGTCAAAGCTATGATTTTTCCAGTAGTCACTAATGGATGTGAGAGCTGTACTATAAGGAAGGCCGAGTGCTGAAGAATTGATGCTTTTGAACTGTGGTGTTGGAGAAGACTCTTGAGAGTCCTGTGGACAGCAAGGAGATCAAACCAGTCAATCCTAAAAAAAAAATCAGTCCTGAATATTCATTGGAAGGACTGATGCTGAAGCTGAAACTCCAATACTTTGGCCACCTGATACGAAGAGCTGACTCACTAGAAAAGACCCTGATGCTGGGAAAGATTGAAGGCAGGAGGAGAAGGGAATGACAGAGGATGAGATGTTTGGATGGCATCATGGACTCGATGAACAAGTTTGAGCAAGCTCTGGGAGATCTTGAAGGACAGCGAAGGCTGGCATGCTGCAGTCCATGCGGTCCTGGAGTCAGACACAACTGAGCAACTGAACAACAAGTACATTGAGTATAAAAATAAATGACATAGTCTCTGTCCTCAAGAAATTTGGAATCTAGTGGTGGTGAAAATACAGAGAACTAAAACCAAACTAATTTAAGCTAAAAAAAAAATTGTGTGTGCTGAGAGAGGGGCAGAATTTACTGGCAACAAAACTAGATGCAGTTGTTTTCTGCACAGATGGTGGAATACAGGTGCATAATCAGTATCATCAGAACTCTAGCAATGTCCTGTTTGCCTTTATTCTCAGGCTTGATTTATTCCTAAGATATCAATAATTGCCCCTCCATAGTTCCAGGTTATCCTCAGCCTTTCAAGGAGAAAATGCTTATTTACAAATAGTTCTAACATCTCAGAAAAGCATTTGCAGTGACCAGCTTAGTCACCATGCCCTGACCACCTTCTACAAAGGGGAAGGGACTTGGGAGAGACTGCTCCATCTCTACTACATGGTGTGAAGGAAAAGAGAAGAGTGATTCCACTACCAGAATAAGAATAGAAAACTCAACAGAACAAGGCAAGACGGGGTCTTCACACATGGAATCGCATGAAATAAGAGTGATACGAGATAGAAACACAATATTGTGAGGGGGAAGTTGGAATATAGAGTGTATGAGCACTGGAATCAGTAAGGCTGGATTTGTACTACACTGCTATGGCCTTAGGAATGCTACATCAACTCTAAGTTTCAGTTTTCACTGTTATAAAATTAAGATAATAATCCTCTCTGAATTATAGAGATCGAACCTGTATCTCTTACGTCTCCGGCATTGGCAGGCTGGTTCTTTACTACCAGCCACACCTGGGAAGTCCTTAAATTAGTCCTTAAATCCACAAAATAGCTCATAGCTTATACAGA
Source organism: Bos indicus x Bos taurus (assembly GCF_003369695.1). Lineage (NCBI taxonomy): Eukaryota > Metazoa > Chordata > Mammalia > Artiodactyla > Bovidae > Bos > Bos indicus x Bos taurus. Next base: position 58,120,227 of record NC_040077.1, read on the forward strand.
ATGAGTGCTCAATAGGCTTCTATCATCATCATCATTACTAATATTACTATGGTCATTATTTTAAGAGAGGGGGGACCCAATGCAGGGGAGGAGAATCAGAAAAAAGGATGAGCGTTTAGGATATGTATGACATTTTGTGTTGATTAGGCTTGGTGTAAGAGTTGATGGACTAAGGCTAGGACTAGACTTTGTATGGAGAAGGCAATGGCACCCCACTCCAGTACTCTTGCCTGGAAAATCCCATGGATGGAGGAGCCTGGAAGGCTGTAGTCCACGGGGTCGCTGAGGGTCGGACATGACTGAGTGACTTCACTTTCACTTTTCACTTTCGTGCATTGGAGAAGGAAATAGCAACCCACTCCAGTGTTCTTGCCTGGAGAATCCCAGGGACGGGGGAGCCTGGTGGGCTGCCATCTATGGGGTCGCACAGAGTCGGACATGACTGAAGTGACTTAGCAGTAGCAGCAGACTTTGTATTGGTAAGATTAGGGGACTCTCTGACTCACTGCAGTATTGCATTTGAATTACTTAGAGAACCATAAGATTCTCTGAGTACAAGGAGCTCCATCAGAAGAGGCTCTAGAACCTGGCTACTGGGGTCAAAAGATAGGAGCCTGTGACCTGGTAAATGCTGTTACAGCTGGTGCCCTGGCCCAACTGTCCATGTTTCACTCCATAATTTGCAAATTTTTCCTCATCAGTAAGGAGCTGCATTTAGCGTGTCTAAACAAACTAATTATCTGCTACTCACCTTTATGTACCTACCATCACTAGCATTAAATTTAGTGTCACTGTTAAATACCCTCTACCTATTCAATGTGCCCCTACTAGTTTTGATAACCTTTTTCTTCCTAGTGCCAGAACCTCTGGCTCTTCAGAGCACTGCCTTTGGGTTTCCCCTCAGACAGAGAGCAGACACTCTTCCAAGGAAGTCTTTGGACAATGACTAATGACAACTGTAATAACCCTCCAAAGAGTCCCCTGAGAAGTCAGGCTGAAGTCACTTTCTCAGGAATGTGCCTGAAGTCACACTCTTGGTTGGCTCCTGTGTGTGTGTGTGTGTGTGTGTGTGTGTGTGTGTGTGTGTGTTTTGTCTTGTTTCCTCTATTAACACCCCTACCCACCCCTCTCCCAGATACTTCTGGGCTTCCTGACTTAACAAATCAGGGTCTACTTTAGGGACCTCAATCTAAGAAAATTGCTGGTTCTGGGATATACTGGTTAGCAATTTGGATAGCTTTATTTTCTTCCCTCCATCACAGGGATTTCTTAAGTAACCATAACCAAGAATTTATGAAAGCTATGGATATTTCTCAGAGTTTAAAAAAGGAAAAAAAAAAAAAACACCATATATACAACGTATTTCCCATAACTTCACAGGGTTCCTGAGTTCCTTGAAACTCACCTGTGGACCTCAGTTTCAAAGCCATCAACTTTGAGACACAATTTAAGTCAAGGAACAAAATGAAAGACATCAAAATGCCAGACAGAATTAAGAAAACACACACTTAGCAATTTTTACTCTTTTTAAGGTTTCATTGATTTTGGATTCTATCTCCTATTTTGCTTTGCTTAATTTCCTCAAGTAGGCAATTGTGCTGGGTGGGTTTAATTTACCCTTCAGATCACCTTTCCCCTCCTTCTCTGTGCTCCAGTAACTGACTATGTGGGTTGCATCAGTTGGCAGTCTTGCCCTTTGGCATGTTGTTTGGCCAATGGGAATAACCACCAGGAGATTAGAAGGGGAGGGGAAAGTGAGCTCTCAAGTTTCCTTCCCCTGCCTTCTCCTGCAGGGTCCTCTGACCTTGTGTGATGCATAGCTCCTGTCATACGGCTCCCTTCACAGCACCCTCTTGCTCTGGATTTTGGAGACTGCCCCTTTTCCTGCTCTTCCAGGCTTAAGGTGGTAATGGTTCACTAATTTTAAATTCTTGGGGTCTAACATGATCCCCTGTGGTTTTACTGCCAACACTACTTTGTACATAGCCCTTTATTTAATTCTCCTTAATTTACTCAATTTGAGTGCCAACTGTTTCCTGATGACACTTTAATTGATTCATCACAGTTCACCAAAATGCACTGACTACTTCTCCTTTGTGAGGCTGGAAGCAGGGTAAAGACTGGTTAGAGCTATGATTACGATTAGAGTTAGAGAGATGATAGCAGTGAACATGTGCCCTCTAGCTGTCCTCTTTGAGCTGGAAATTTAAACTTGGTTAGGATGTTAAATCACAGGATGGATTTTGTCTTCCTCCATCCTCTAATCTGCTTTCTAGCCCCACATGACTGTTGAGCACTTATCGTGTGGCTAGTGATATGCTGAACCTGAAAAATACACACCAAATGTTTGCAATCAAGATGCTGAAGAAAAAGTAAAATATCCCCATCATTTTTGTATTGATTTCATGTTGAAAGAAGGACATTTCAGATATATTAGATAAAATAAAATGTGTTATTGAAATTAATTTTGTGTACTGCTTTTAGTACAGTTGCTAGAAAAATTGAGATGACATATGCGGCTCACATTTTATTTCTACCAGACAGCACTGCCCTATTGTTATCACCTAGTTATGTTTGTCTCTTTAGAACTGCATAAACCTCAGTCCCTTACAGTTGGCTACTCTTCATAATGAACACCTTTCCCTAAGTGCCTTTCTATTAGTAATATTCACCATGCCATAGAATCTCCTTCTAGAAAGTTCTTCAAATCAGTCACTTAGTGTCATTGGTTTTCATTAAACTTCATTGCATTGATGCAAAGTATGGTGAACTGAAATCACAAAAAGCTGAAGGTGTAATGACACCCTCTGTATAATCACTGCTGTTTCAAACACATGCTCTGCTCCTAATTTACATTTTTCATATGCTCTTGTAGCACTGAGAAGGTGAGAAATGCTAATTGATTTAAAGTGTATGTAGCCATTCACAGTAATAAGAATTTGCACAGGCATTGTACCCAGGGGTAAACAGATTCAGGAAACACTGTTACACTTGCAAATTATGCTCAAGTTAAAGTATCTTATCTTTCAGTGAGAAAAGAATCTACTGGTTTCATATTCTTTTATGGCATAAGATATTTATTCATGGTATCTTGAAAATGAAACTGAGCATCAGGTAATTGTTACACATGGTGTGGAAGTCATTACACTGGTAGAAATATTAAACCTAGCAGGCAGTCTTGCTAACACTCTGCCATATGACGAAACTTAAATTTCCAAACACTGAGCTTCTATTCACTGTGGTGGTCGGGAGGATAAATCTGTGACTTTTAACATGATAGGAAAAACACATACACACAAACTAGGTTATTTTTATGAGAACTGTAAGATTTTCTTTTGATTTCATTGAATTAAACAGATCTCTCAGTGTTAAACAATAAAAACACAAATCAAACAGGCCTCATCTAAAAGGGGAGTTTATTATTTATAATGAAAAAGTATTCAGATGAAGTCATGTAAAACCTGTTTCTCATTATCTCTCAGGTCTTCTTTTTTTGGTGTTAACTTATTTTTCAGAAACCCTCCCTCCATATGTTGACAGAGATGGTAACAAATCTATCAAGGCATTTAGTCTATCATCTCTGCAATCCAATCAGAAAGAATTCACCTGTTACCCAAAGGTCTAAACAGAAGTCTCGCTCACTGGGCCAAGAACCTAATGCCCTGTCCTAACCCACCACTGGGATGCTGGTTAACCAGGCTGAGGACATGAGTCTGACTCTGGAGTAAAGTGAAACTGTTATTCTCTCAGTCATGTCTGACTCTGTGCGACCCCATGGACTGTAGCCCGCCAAGCTCCTCCCAAAATAATGAGGGACTTTGTTAGCAGAGTAAGGAATACTAGACATGCCAAGTTATCAGATGTGCAGTTGAACTGGGAAATAAGCAAAGGATAAGCTAAAGTAAAAAATTTAAAGCCATCTTTCTTCTAACCCACATAGCGTGTGTGTGTGTGTGTGTGTGTGTGTGTGTTAGTCACTCAGTTGTATCTGATTCTTTGCCACCCCATGGCCTATAGCCCACCAGGCTCCTCTGTCCATGGACTTCTCTAGGCAAGAATACTGGAGTGGGCAGCCATTCCCTTCTCCAGGGGATCTTCCCAACCTAGGGACTGAACTCAGGGCTCTCACACTGCAGGCAGATTCTTCACCATCTGAGCCACCAGGAAAGCCCTAACCCAAATTGCTTATGATATACCAAGTTTTCAACTCCTTAAAAAGTTTTATGAGTGAAAGTTTGAGAAAGTATGTTTTTGCCTCAACCATTAAATTTAATTCTGAATGAGGAATGAGAAAAAGAGGGGTGGGGAGAGGCATGTTTTTCAATCTAAATGTATCCTGAAGAATCATGATGAGTAGAAGTAAAGATATTTTAACTTGTCAAGTGCAAAATATAAGATTCAACCTAGTTGTGTCACTCAATCTGATCTATGGTGGATATTTGCTGAACTGATGATCTATCTTTGTCCAGTAAAACATCAGCAGTCACAGATTAGGGATGCTGACAAGGCTTACATTACTGTCAATCAACAAACAGGTCCTTAATGTTGGCTGTGGGGCTGGCACTATGCTAGATGCTCTCAGAGATGCTAAAAATGTCTCAGATGTGACTGTTCACTTTAAGGAGCTCATCATTAAATCACAAAAATAAAACTCATGAAACAAAACTGGACAATACTAAGCATTGGCAAACCAAATGGATAACTGTGTCTGCTGCAGACTCAAGTCTATGGAAACACAGGACAGAAAAAAACAGGGTATTTATAATGTGAGAAGTAAAGAGCCACTACTTCCTGCACATACTGGATGTTCAGACTAAATAAACAAGAAAGGCTAAATTACTAGATTCTCACTTTTAATTTAGTACTTTATAATTGTTTCTTAGACACGCACAACCAAACACTTCTGAAGCATTTTCCTTGTTTACGCTATTTCTTCCCAGAGGCTTGAACCTTTCTAAATATTAATGAAGATAAAGTGATGTTCAAAGAAACAAAGAATCATGAAATAATGCTACTTGCAACAACATGGATGGCCCTAGAGACTGTCCAACTGAGTGAAGTAAGTTAGAGAAAGATAAATATCACATGATATTACATATGTTCAGTTCAGTTCAGTTTCTCAGTTGTGTCTGACACTTTGTGATCCCATGGACTGCAGCACGCCAGGCTTTCCTGTCTATCACCAACTCCCAGAGCTTGTGCAAACTCATGTTCATTGAGTCAGTGATGCCATCCAACCAGCTCATCCTCTCTTGTCCCCTTCTCCTCCTGCCTTCAATCTTCCTCAGCATCAGGGTCTTTTCCAATGAGTCAGTTCTTCGTATCAGATGGCCAAAGTACTGGAGTTTTAGCTTCAGCATCCATCCTTCCAATGAATATTCAGGGTTGATTTCCTTTAGGATTGATTGGTTTGATCTCCGTGCAGTCCAAGGGATTCTCAAGAGTCTTCTCCAACACCACAGTTCAAAAACATCAATTCTTTGGTGCTCAGCTTTCTTTATAGTCCAACTATCACATCCATGCATGACTACTGGAAAAATCACAGCTTTGACTATATCGACCTTTGTTGGAAAAGTAATGTCTCTGCTTTTTAATATGCTGTCTAGGTTTGTCAGAGCCTTTCTTCCAAGGAGCAAGTGTCTTTTAATTACATGGCTGCAGTCACCATCTGCAGTGATTTGGGAGCCCAGAAAAATAAATTCTGTCACTGTTTGCATTATCTCCCCCATCTATTTGCCATGAAGTGATGGGACCAGATGCCATGATCTTAGTTTTCTGAATGTTGAGTTTTAAGCCAGCTTTTTCACTCTCCTTTTTCACTTTCATCAAGAGGCTCTTTAGTCCTTCTTCACTTTCTGCCATAAGGGAGGTGTCATCTACATATCTGAGGTTATTGATACTTCTCCTCACAATCTTGATTCCAGCTTGTGCTTCATTCAGCCTGGCATTTCGCATGATGTACTCTGCATATAAGTTAAATAAGCAGGATGATAATATACAGCCTTGATGTACTCCTTCCCCGATTTGGAACCAGTCTGTTGTTCCATGTCCAGTTCTAACTGTTGCTTCCTGACCTAAATATAGATTTCTCAAGAGGCAGATAAGGTGGTCTGGTATTCCCATTTCTTGAAGAATTTTCCACAATTTGTTGTGACCCACACAGTCAAAGGCTTTGGTATAGTCAATAAAGCAGAAGTAGATGTTTTTCTGGAATTCTCTTGCTTTTTCGATGATCCAGTGGATGTTGGCAATTTGATCTCTGGTTCCTCTACCTTGTCTAAATCCAGCTTGAATCTGGAAGGTCATGTTTCATGTACTGTTGAAGTCTCACTTGGAGAATTTTGAGCATTACTTTGCTAGTGTGTGAGATGAGTGCAGTGCAATTGTGTGGTAGTTTAAGTATTCTTTAGCATTTCCTTTCTTTGGGATTGGAATGAAAACCTGACATTTTCCAGTCCTGTGGCCACCACGAGCTTTCCAAATTTGCTGGGATATTGAGTGCAGCACTTTCACAGCATCATCTTTTAGGATTTGAAATAGCTCAACTGGAATTCCATCACCTCCTTTAGCTTTGTTCATAGTCATGCTTCCTAAGGCCCACTTGACTTCACATTCCAGGATGTCTGGCTCTAGGTGAGTGATCCCACCATCGTTGTTATCTGAGTCATGAAGATCTTTTTTGTATAGTTCTTCTGTGTATTCTTGCCACCTCTTCTTAGTATCTTCTGCTTTTGTTAAGCCCACACCATTTCTGTCCTTTATTTTGCCCATCTTTGCATGAAATGTTCCCTTGATATCTCTAATTTTCTTGAAGAAATCTCTAGTCTTTCCCATTCTATTATTTTCCTCTATTTCTTTGCCCTGATCACTGAGGAAGGTTTTCTTATCTCTCCTTGCTATTCTTCGGAACTCTGTATTCAAATTGGTATGTCTTTCCTTTTCTCCTTTGCCTTTAGCTTCTTTTCTTTTTTCAGCTATGTGTAAAGCCTCCTCAGACAACCATTTTGCCTTTTTGCATTTCTTTTTCTTGGGGAAGGTCTTGATCACTGCCTCCTATACTGTGTCACAAACCTGCATCCATAGTTCCTCAGGTGCTATGTCTATCAGATCTAATCCCTTGAATCTATTTGTGACAGTCATAAGGGATTTGATTTAGGTCATACCTGAATGGTCTAGTGGTTTTCCCTACTTTCTTCAATAACTTTCCCTACTTTCTTTCTTAAGCTACAAGATGGTGGAGTAGAAGGACATGCACTCATCTTCTCCTGTGAGAACTCCAAAATTATAACTTGCTGCTTAACAACCAATGACAGGAGAATGTTGGCTCCCACCAAAAAAAGATACCCCACATCCAAGAGCAAAGGAGAAGCCCCAGCAAGAAGGTAGGAGGGGTGAAATCGCATTAAGAATCAAACCCCATACCCACCAGGGATGTTCGGAGGGCTCAAACAAAACCTTGTGCTTACCAGGAGACCCCAAAGAGACTGAGCCAGACCTGTGTTTGAGTGTCTCCTGCAGAGGTACAGGTCAGCAGTGGCCTGCTGCATGGGCAGGGGCTCTGGGTGCACCAGACGTGGGTGTGGCAGAAGCCATCTTGGAGAAGGTCACCATTAACCCCAACATAGAGCTGCCAGAACTTATACAGGACTGCGGAAACAGACTCTTGGAGGGCACAGACAAAACCTTGTGCACACCAGGACCCAGGAGAAAAGAGCAGTGACCCCACAAGAGACTGACCCAGACTTGCCTGTGAGTGTCCAAAAGTCTCCAGCAGAGGCGTGGGTCAGCAGTGGCCTGCTGCCGGGTCGGGGGCACTGAGTGAGGCAGTGCATGCATGGGAGGTCACCATTATCTTCATTACTTCCACCACAGTTTGGTCTCAGGACAAACAACAGGAAAGGAACACAGCCCCACCCATAAACAGAAAATTGGATTAAAGATTTACTGAGCATCAGTAAAGTAAAAGATTTATTGTCCATCAGAACAAGACCCAGTTTCCCCCACAGTCAGTCTCTCCCATTAGGAAGCCACCATAAGCCTCTTATCCTTATCCATCAAAGGGCAGAAAGAATGAAAAGCACAATCAGAGAAAACTAACCAAACTGATCACATGGACCACAGCCTTGTCCAACTCGATGAAACTATGAGCCATGCCATGTAGGGCCACCCAAGATGGACAGGTCATGGTGGAGGGTTCTGACAAAACTTGGTCCACTGGAGAAGGAAATGTCAAAACACTTCAGTATTCTTGCCTTGAGAACCCCATGAACAGTATGAAAAGGCAAAACGATAGGACAGTGAAAGATGAACTCCCCAGGTCGGTAAGTGCCCAAAAAGCTACTGGAGAAGAGTGGAGAAATAACTCCAGAAAGAATGACAAGACAGAGGCAAAGAAAAAACAATGCCCAGTTGTTGAGGTGACTGGTAATAGAAGTAAAGTCCAATGCAGTGAAGAACAAAATTGCATAGGAACCTGGAATGTGAGACCCATGAATCAAGGTAAATTGGAAGTGGACAAACAGGAGATGGCAAGAGTGAACATTGACATTTTAGGAATCAGTGAACTAAAATGGACTGGAATGGGTGAATTTAACTCAGATGACCATTATATCTACTACTGTGGGCAAGAATCCTTTAGAAGAAATGGAGTAGCCATCATAGTCAATAAAGGAGTCCAAAATGCAGTTCTTGGGTACAATTTCAAAATGACAGAATGATCTCTCTTTGTTTCCAAGGCAAACCATTCAATATTACAGTAATCCAAGACTATGCTCCAACCAGTAATGCTGAAGAAGCTGAAGTTGAAGGGTTCTATGAAGACCTACAAGACCTTCTAGAGCTAATACCCCCAAAAGATGTCCTTTTCATTATAGGGGACTGGAATGCAAAAGTAGGAAGTCAAGAGATACCTGGAGTAACAGGCAAATTTTGCTGCAGAGTACAAAATGAAGCAGGGCAAGGGCTAGCAAGGGTTTTGTCAAGAGAATGCACTGCTCATAGCAAACACCCTCTTCCAACAACACAAGAGAAGACTCTACACATGGACATCACCAGATGGTCAATACTGAAATCAGATTGATTATATTCTTTGCAGCCAAAGATGGAGAAGCTCTATACAGTCAGCAAAAACAGGACTGGGAGCTGACTGTGGCTCAAGTCATGAACTCTTTATTGCCAAATTCAGACTTAAATTGAAGAAAGTAGGGAAAACCACTAGACCATTCAGGTATGACATAAATCAAATCCCTTATGATATGCTTATATGTGGAATCTTAAAAAATGAATCTATTTACAAAACAGAAATTGAGTCACACATGTAGAAAACAAACTTGTAGATACCAAGAGGTAAGGGGAGTGGGGATAAACTGGGAGACTGGGACTGACATATACACACAACTATACATAAAATAGATCACTAATAAGAACCTATTGTACAGCACAGGGGACTTTTTCAATACTCTAAAATGGCCTATATGGGAATAGAACCAAAAAAGAATGAAGATATGTGTATGTATAACTGACTTTTTTCACTCTACAGCAGAAACACAACATTGTAAATCAACTATACTGATTTACAGTACACTAAAAAAAAAAATAATAAACAAGCTAAATAAGAAACAAAGATTCAAGGACTGAAAAAACCACAAGCAAATTGTAGAAATTTTGTAGACATCAAAAAATTTTAGCCTCACAGTTAAATCACTAATTTTCATTTGAAGACAAAAAAAGTCCAGTTCTTTACAATACCTGACCTAAGCAAAGATTGGACAATTGGCATATACTAGAGCACAGAAAATAAGACAATGTCTTTCTGTAAGAATTCATCACACCGGTTAGAATTTGGTGGGTGTTTTGTTATGTCAGCTCATTAATTGGCTGGAGCATGGGTTTGTTAGGGCTGCTCCCAGACCAGGATATTTTTCTCTGGTCTCCAGAGCTGTAGAGGGTCCAAACTGTTACTGATCTGTTTGCTAGGCTAGTGTTCTTTCCACTGATTGGTAGCCTGGAAATCTCAATGGTATATAGATAATGTACAAGGCTTGTAGAGTAGTTTGCTAACTAAGCAAAACTGCAACACTGCTTTAAAAACAGCAACTGTGCAAAATCACCATAAGGGCTACATTTTCCCATGAACTAGATTTCTACCTGATTGCCAAAGATAATAAGGACTCTTAAAAGGTGCTTAACTATATCAGACTTTTAATAAACTCATCTGTAAAACAATTTTTATGGGACATTTTCAGATTCATTTATTCTAACCTTCTTGCTCACATTTTAGTCAGAAATATGATTCTTAGTGTTCTTTTCATTTTAACCTTGGTTGGAACTTTTACAAAGTCTTTTTCTAATTTATTGTATCAATTATAAATAAATGTTGCTCAAGGTTAAAACAATTTTATGCTAACAGAAATCAGATACTATGCATTGTTTAATATAGATCCTAACATTATACATTATAACAGCTTGCATTTATTTCTATTTAAGGCAAAACTAAGTGACTAGTAATATCATATGATTTATGTTTTCATATGTGTAGTAGAAACCCTACAATTTTATATACTTAAGGCTTAAGTGTGGGCTATAAACTACAAATGTTCTCTGTTGAAAATCATATTATATTAATAAAATAAATAGTTCTGTCTTATTCTTAGATTAAAGATGCACATTCATTTATAATTCAATCTCTTGCCCACAGAATTGATGTAGTTTTCTTTTTATTTAATAAGTAGTTTCTTAAAGAAATTCTATCATTATTTTTGAGTGCTCTGTTATAGTCTGATAAACAGATATTTAAATTTTGAGTATTATTTAGGCCAGTCAGCCGCCTTCCCAATACTTCTGTTCATAGCTCCTTTCCAAGCATATCTCAAGAAATGTGCCTTTTATGCTCAAAATCACTCATTATTAGAGAAATGCAAATCAAAACCACAATGATGTATCATCTCACACTGGTCAGAATGGCCATAAACAAAGTATACAAAAAATGAATACTGGAGAGGGTGTGGAGAAAAGTGAACCCGCTTACACTACTGGTGGGAATGCATACTGATACAACCACTATGGAGAACAGTATGGAGATTCCTTTAAAAACTAGGAATAAAATTTCCAAACAACCCAGCAATCCCTCTACTGGGCATATACCCCTAGAAAACCATAATTTAAAAAGACACATGTACCCCAAAGTTCACTGCAGCACTATGTACAATAATTAGGACATGGAGGCAACCTAGATGTCCATCAACAGATGAATGGATAAGAAGCTGTGGTACATATACACAATGGAATATTCAGTTCAGTCACTCAGTCATGTCTGACTCTTTGCGACCCCATGAATCGCAACACTCCAGGTCTTCCTGTCCATCACCAACTCCCGGAGTTCACTCAGACTCACGTCCATCGAGTCAGTGATGCCATCCAGCCATCTCATCCTCTGTCGTCCCCTTCTCCTCCTGCCCCCAATCCCTCCCAGCATCAGAGTCTTTTCCAATGTGTCAACTCTTCGCATCAGGTGGCCAAAGTACTGGAGTTTCAGCTTTAGCATCACTCCCTCCAAAGAAATCCCAGGGCTGATCTCCTTCAGAATGGACTGGTTGGATCTCCTTGCAGTCCAACGGACTCTCAAGAGTCTTCTCCAACACCACAGTTCAAAAGCATTAATTCTTCAGCGCTCAGCTTTCTTCACAGTCCAACTCTCACATCCACACATGACCACTGGAAAAACCATAGCCTTGACTAGACAGACCTTTGTTGGCAAAGTAATGTCTCTGCTTTTGAATATGCTATCTAGGTTGGTCATAACTTTTCTTCCAAGGATGTAAGCATCTTTTAATTTCATGGCTGCAGTCACCATCTGCAGTGATTTTGGAGCCCAGAAAAATAAAGTCTGACACTGTTTCCACTGTTTCCCTATCTATTTCCCACGAAGTAATGGGACCGGATGCCATGATTTTTGTTTTCTGAATGTTGAGTTTTAAGCCAACTTTTTCACTCTCCTCTTTCACTTTCATCAAGAGGCTTTTTAGTTCCTCTTCACTTTCTGCCATAAGGGTGGTGTCATCTGCATATCTGAGGTTATTGATAATTCCCCCAGCAATCTTGATTCCAGCTTGTGTTTCTTCCAGCCCAGCGTTTCTCATGATGTACTCTGCATAGAAGCTAAATAAGCAGGGTGACAACATACAGCCTTGACATACTCCTTTTCCTTTTTGGAACCAGTTTGTTGTTCCATGTCCAGTTCTAACTGTTGCTTCCTGACCTGCATACAAATTTCTCAAGAGGCAGGTCAGGTGGTCTGGTATTCCCATCTCTTTCAGAATTTTCCACAGTTTATTATGATCCACAAATTCAAAGGCTTTGGCATAGTCAATAAAGCAGAAATAGATGTTTTTCTGGAACTCTCTTGCTTTTTCCATGATCCAGCAGATGTTGGCAATTTGATCTCTGGTTCCTCTGCCTTTTCTAAAACCAGCTTGAACATCAGGAAGTTCACGGTTCACGTATTGCTGAAGCCTGGCTTGGAGAATTTTGAGCATTACTTTACTAGTGTGTGAGATGAGTGCAATTGTTCAACAGTTTGAGCATTCTTTGGCATTGCCTTTCTTTCGGATTGGAATGAAAATGACTTTTTCCAGTCCTGTTGCCACTGCTGAGTTTTCCAAATTTGCTGGCATATTGAGTGCAGCACTTTCACAGTGTCATCTTTCAGGATTTGAAATAGCTCAACTGGAATTCCATCACCTCCACTAGCTTTGTTCGTAGTGATTCTTTCTAAGGCCCACTTGACTTCACAATCCTTGATATCTGGCTCTAAGTGAGTGATCACACCATTGTGATTATCTGGGTCATGAAGATCTTTTTGTACAGTTTTGTGTATTCTTCTTATATTGCCACCTCTTCTTAATATCTTCTGCTTCTGTTAGGTCCATACCATTTCTGTCCTTTATCGAGCCCATCTTTGCACGAAATGTTCCTTTGGTATCTCTAATTTTCTTGAAGAGATCTCTAGTCTTTCTCATTCTGTTGTTTTCCTCTATTTCTTTGCATTGATTGCTGAAGAAGGCTTTCTTATCTCTTCTTGCTATTCTTTGGAAATCTGCATTCAGATGCTTATATCTTTCCTTTTCTCCTTTTCTTTTCACTTCTCTTTTTTCACAGCTATTTGCAAGGCCTCCCCAGACAGCCATTTTGCTTTTTTGCATTTCTTTTCCCTGGGGATGGTCTTGATACCTGTCTCCTGTACAATGTCACGAAGCTCAGTCCATAGTTCATCAGGCACTCTATCTATCAGATCGAGTCCCTTAAGTCTATTTCTCACTTCCACTGTATAATCATAAGGGATTTGATTTAGGTCATACCTGAGTGTTCTGGTGGTTTTCCCTACTTTCTTCAATCTCAGTCTGAAATTTGCAATAAGGAGTTCATGATCTGAGCCAGAGTCAGCTCCTGGTCTTGTTCTTGCTGACTGTATAGAGCTTCTCCATCTTTGGCTCTAAAGAATACAATCAGTCTGATTTTGGTTTTGACCATCTGGTGATGTCCATGTGTAGAGTCTTCTCTTGTGTTGTTGGAAAAGGGTATTTGCTATGACCAGTGCATTTTCTTGGCAAAACTCTATTAGTCTTTGCCCTGCTTCATTCCATATTCCAAGGCCAAATTTGCCTGTTACTCCAGGTGTTTCTTGACTTCCTACTTTTGCATTCCAGTCCCCTATCATGAAAAGAAAATCTTTTTTGGGTGTTAGTTCTAAAAGATCTTGTAGGTCTTCATAGAACCATTCAACTTCAGCTTCTTCAGTGTTACTGGTTGGGGCATAGACTTGGATTACTGTGATATTGAATGGTTTGCCTTGGAAACGAACAGATTATTCTGTCGTTTTTGAGATTGCATCAAAGTACTGCATTTCGAACTCTTTTGTTGACCATGATGGCTATTCCATTTCTTCTGAGGGATTCCTGCCTGCAGTAGTAGATATAATGGTCATCTGAGTTAAATTCACCCATTCCAGTCCATTTCAGTTCGCTGATTCCTAGAATGTCGACGTTCACTCTTGCCATCTCTTGTTTCACCACTTCCAATTTGCCTTGATGGGTTCCTATGCAATATTGCTCTTCAAAAAGGAATATGTTTGAGTCAGTTATAAGGAGGTGAATGAACCTAGAGCCTATTATACAGAGTAAAGTAGGTCAGAAAGAGAAAAACAAATATCATATATTAATGCATATATATGGAATTTAGAAAGATGGCACTGACAATCCTACATCCAGGGCAGCAAAGGAGACCCAGACATAAAGAATGGACTTTTGGACTCAGTGGGAGAAGGAGAGGGTGGGATGATTTGAGAGAATATCACTGAAACATATACATTACCATATGTAAAATATATAGCCGGTGGGAGTTTGATGTATAACGCAGGGCACCCAAAACCAGTGCTTTGTGACAACCTGGAGGGGTGGGGTGGAAGGGGGGTTAGGGATAGAGGGGACACATGTATGCCTATGGCTGATTCATATCAATGCATAGCAAAAAAATCACAATATTGTAAAGTAATTATCCTCCAATTAAAATATGTGTTGAGCCCAACTGTAGATCAAAGAGAATGCTGGCTATTAAGAGATGCAAGCATTTTGAGCTGGGAGGTGATAAGAAGAGAAAGGGCCAAGTGATCCAGTTTTGAGCTTCATATTTTGTTTTATTATGAAGACAATAAAAATGCCATCAATAAAATCCTCTTATTTATGCTTAAAAATAAATAAATAAATAAATAATTTTTTTTTTAAAAGAAATGTGTCTTTTAAAACAAAAACATACTCACAAACTTAGAGAACAAACTCATGGTTTCCAGGGGTAAAGGATGAGGAGAAGGGATAGTTAGCTAGGGAGTTTGGGATGGACATGTACACACTACTATGTTTTAAATGGATAACCAACAAGGACCTCCTCTATAGTACAGGGAACTCTGCTCAATGTTATGTGGCAGCCTGGGTGGGAGGGGAGTTTGGGGAGAATAGATACATGCATTAATATATGTATGGCTGAGTCCCTTTGCTATAAACCTGAAACTATCACAACAATGTTAATTGGCTGTTCAGTTCAGTTCAGTCTCTCAGTCGTGTCTGACTCTTTGCGACCCCATGAATCGCACCATGCCAGGCCTCCCTGTCCATCACCGACTCCCAGAGTTTACAAAAACTCATGTCCATTGAGTCGGTGATGCCATCCAGCCATCTCATCCTCTGTCATCCCCTTCTCATCCTGCCCCCAATCCCTCCCAGCATCAGTCTTTTCCAATGAGTCAACTCTTCGCATGAGGTGGCCAAAGTATTGGAGTTTCAGCTTTAGCATCAGTCCTTCCAATGAACACCCAGGACTGATCTCCTTTAGAATGGACTGGTTGGATCTCCTTGCAGTCCAAGGGACTCTCAAGAGTCTTCTCCAACACCACAGTTCAAAAGCATCAATTCTTCGGCACTCAGCTTTCTTCACAGTCCAACTCTCACATCCATACATGACCACATGAAAAACCATAGCCTTGAGTAGACGGACCTTTGTTGGCAAAGTAATGTCTCTGCTTTTTAATACACTATCTAGGTTGGTCATAACTTTCCTTCCAAGGAATTGGTTGTACATGAATATAAAATAAAAAGTTTAAAAAAAAAGAAAGAAATGTGTTTGGGGGTGGTTTACAAATGCCAGCCTCCAATACTCAGGTTAAAAAGGAAAGTAGCTTTTTGCAGAATACTAACAGCTGGACCCTGCCTTGTGTATGTTAGTGGTTCTGAGTACTTGTAACATAGCAGATTTACATTGGGCAAAGATCAACTCATCCAATACTGAATTCATCTTTACATTCTAGTGGCAAAAGAACAGCATGAGAAAGAATTTGAGAGGATACTCAATACCCAAATTAGATAGCATCACCAACTTAATAGACATGAATTTGAGCAAACTCCAGGAGATGGTGGAGGACAGAGGTGCCTGGCATACTGTAGTCTATGAGGTCACAAAGAGTCGAACACTACTTAGCCACTGAACAATAACAATACACACATGCTTATCATTTACTTTTTTAATATAAATTTATTTATTTTAATTGGAGGCTAATTACTTTACAATATTGTATTCGTTTTGCCATACATCAACATGAATCCACCATGGGTGAACATGTGTTCCCCATCCTGAACTCCCCTTCCACCTCCCTCCCCGTAGCATCCCTCTGGGTCATCCCAGTGCACCAGCCCCGAGCATCCTGTATCATGCATCAAACCTGGACTGGCTTTCACATATGATATTATACATGTTTCAATGCCCTTCTCCCAAATCATCCCACCCTCTCCCTATCCCACAGAGTCCAAAAGACTGTTCTATACGTCTGTGTCTCTTTTGCTGTCTCGTATACAGGGTTATTGTTACCATCTTTCTAAATTCCATATATATGCGTTAGTATACAGTATTGGTGTTTTTCTTTCTGGCTTACTTCACTCTGTGTAATAGGCTCCAGTTTCATCCACCTTATTAGAACTGATTCAAATGTATTCTTTTTAATGGCTGAGTAATACTCCATTGTGTATATGTACCACAGCTTTCTTATCCATTCATCTGCTGATGGACATCTAGGTTGCTTCCATGTCCTGGCTATTATAAACAGTGCTGCGATGAACATTGGGGTACATGTGTCTCTTTCAATTCTGGTTTCCTCGGTGTGTATGCCCAGCAGTGGGATTGCTGGGTCATAAAGCAGTTCTATTTCCAGTTTTTTAAGGAATCTCCACACCGTTCTCCATAGTGGCTGTACTAGTTTGCATTCCCACCAACAGTGTAAAAGTGTTCCCCTTTCTCCACACCCTCTCCAGCATTTATTGCTTGTAGACTTTTGGATAACAGCCATTCTGACTGGTGTGAAATGGTACCTCATTGTGGTTTTGATTTGCATTTCTCTGATAATGAGTGATGTTGAGCATCTTTTCAACATGTGTTTGTTAGCCATCTGTATGTCTTCTTTGGAGAAATGTTTGTTTAGTTCTTTGGCCCATTTTTTGATTGGGTCATTTATTTTTCTGGAATTGAGCTGCAGGAGTTGCTTGTATATTTTTGAGATTAATTCTTTGTCAGTTGCTTCATTCTGAAGGCTGTCTTTTCACCTTGCTTATAGTTTCCTTTGTTGTGCAGAAGCTTTTAATTTTAATTAGGTCTCATTTGTTTATTTTTGCTTTTATTTCCAATATTCTGGGAGGTGGGTCATAGAAGATCCTGCTGTGATTTATGTTGGAGAGTGTTTTGCCTATGTTCTCCTCTAACAGTTTTATAGTTTCTGGTCTTACATTTAGATCTTTAATCTGTTTTGAGTTTATTTTTGTGTATGGTGTTAGAAAGTGTTCTAGTTTCATTCTTTTACAAGTGGTTGACCAGTTTTCCCAGCACCACTTGTTAAAGAGATTGTCTTTTACTTTTTAAAACAGGAGTCAGAAAACTATGATCTGTAGGCCCAATTGTCTCACCAACTGCTTGTGTAAATAAGATTTTTATTTTAACACAGCCATATCCATTTGTTTATATATTGTATGGGGTGGTTTTTGTGCAACAACATCAAAGCTGAGTAGTGGTGATCTAACACATATGGCCTGCAAAGTTTAAAATATTCACATTAAGTCCTTTACAGGAAAAAAAAAAAAAAAGTGTACCTATCCTTGATTTAAAACAGGTATAGTAGTATATACATTGATATTAAATAATAATGACTATGAACTTAAGGTTAACTGTTAATTTCAGAAGGCTTGTCTTGATAGTATGTGGCAAAGTATTCACAGTCAGCCAATTGCCAATGAACTGTCAAAACAGAAGCCAAGTATAGGGGCATCATGAGTATGTCTGCTTTAGAAACTTGCATGTGGGCAGAACAGAAGTGCAAATACAGTTTAGAATTTCATTTAGAAAAAGTACAGACACACATGATATGCTGAAGGATTAACTACGCATGAACTAAATGGTGATGCTATAATGGTAATTTATAATTACAAAGCAAAAACAGCATTGAAACCCATCACTGAGGCAAGATGATACTGATGCTGCCCCACTAATACCTAAAAGGCCATTCCACTTTCTGCATGGCAATCTGTGCCCAGAAACTTTGCAACAAGGCTATGAGCAGGGTCCTGAATTCTGGATCTCGGTAAATACTAGCAATAAAGTAGTTCTAAATTAAGAGGAAAGGTTGGTAGCTCTTACTAACTAGCTGGGTTGGTTACTATGTCACCTGTGAAAGCAGAAGTCTTTAGAATTATGAATTAGTTGCTTAAAGATCCAAAAAGTTCTTGTCCAAGGTCCATAGTTGCTGAGTATCAATATTTCAGACAAGGCAAGTATGAAGTAAGCTTAATGGCATATTTGAAGAAGGTCTGTATTAGGTCGTCCTGTAGATAGAGGAAGAACTACTCTAGGCTCCTCCTCTGTGATTCCCACTTCCCACCCATCAACCTAAGGGCTAAATAGAGTAAACAATACAAGACCAGGAATTAATCAAAGCAACGCTTGCAGCATATTTCCATTTATCACGTTCCTTATGTGAACTCAGAGGAAGTAAAATCTCCACAAGCCCAGAATGCAACCACTATACAGTTCTTTGATCCTGCCCCAGTATTTTCCAGGTGAGTATTCACAGCCAAAGCAAAAGTGCTGTCTCAACCACAGGTCTCCTGACTCAAGGCTCACGACCTTCCGAATGGCTTAGATTGCTCAGCACACAAGGAGCCATAGCAGCTCTGAGTTCCAGCATGGGATTCCTAGCCATCTACTCTCTCCATCCACCGTTGTTTGCCCTTCCCACCTCCTTAACTCAAACTCCTCCAAAATCCAATGAGCCCTGGTCTTTAAGGATCTTTCAGACACTCAGTTACCATCTTCTCCTTTGTACTGAGACGTTGTGGGCTTTACATTTCATGTGTCAACTAAAATTATACACATTCTTGGGTTTGTTTTCTTTCAGCTCTCTTTCTAGATGGGTATTTCTAAACTGCCATGCATTTCTGTTTTCATCTTGTTTCAGCTCTTCTATGTGATAGATCTTATTCTACAGTTCTTTGGTGCTCTCAGGGCCAACGGGTCTTTGTCTTGCCCATTTTCTAATGAAGATTATCTGAAAGGGAATACATGCATGCCACTGCCTTCAGATAAAGGGCTGCAGATGGAAGGAGGGTGCACAGGGTAAGGAGAGAAATGAGAAGCTGGATCACACTGTGTATTTCATTAGTATTTTGTAGAAGGAGTACAGTTCAGCGAGTTGAGAATATCACATTCATCTATTCTCCTAAATTGTGAATAAATTCAAAGTCTGGGCTTAAACTAACTTCAATTTTGAAGATATAATTTGAAAGCCTTCAGTGTACACATGGCTGCATATACTTGCACTGCTCTGAATTGAATACATAAAGCCTTGAATCATTTGTGAGAGGCAGAACAGGGTGGTGAACAGAACACTGGCCTCACAGACAGGCAAGCAGAATTCTAAAGCATGCCTGCCACCAACTGGCTTTGGGACTCTCAGCAATCACTTGACTCACCTTGGACTCAGGGTCCCCATCTTTCAAATGAGAGCACTGAGCAAAGATAATCACAAAGGACTCTTTCTAGTGCTAATGTTATATGAATCTGCAAATTATCCAAATGTCTTTTCCCTGAATGAAATTCAATGGGA
This sequence comes from Bos indicus x Bos taurus, assembly GCF_003369695.1. Lineage (NCBI taxonomy): Eukaryota > Metazoa > Chordata > Mammalia > Artiodactyla > Bovidae > Bos > Bos indicus x Bos taurus. The sequence goes on from NC_040077.1 coordinate 58,139,914, forward strand.
TCAAGACAAAACCAGGGCAGTACCTATTGCTAATATTCCTAGAATTGCTGAAATGATACCAGAGAGTTTGAGAAGGTAATGAAATTTGTCCCAGTCCAGTGCAAGTCAATTTCAGCCTACTGAATAGGTCAGTATAATTGAGCGATGGTCTGGGGAGCACAAGTAGCCAATTTGATACTGAAACCATATAACTGAGAAGGAAAGCACTTTTGCTCAAAGCTTCTATTTCAGAAATCAGAAAATTATTTTAGTAACAACCACCTGACTTTCTATTATAATCTTAAGAATCTTGGCGCATTCTTAAGTGGAATCCTGTATTCTCTCAGTTGTCCACTTGGTGTAGATATACAAAACATAGCTGGTACAGGAGTGGTGACCTGTCAAACCAATAAACAAATAATAGACACTCTGTTAATAGCTGCTGATGGCTTAACTAATGCCACCCCTATAGAATTTTTACTACCATTATTAAAATTATTTCTCTTATTGTTTGGCTATGAGATGCCCATAAACTCCAATTTTGCTATGGTTAAAGAATCAGACAATGGGAAATAGATTCATTTATTCATTCATCCACTCAAAAATATTCCTAAAAATAAAAATTCTTAAAGTGTGCCAGTTTATGTATCTGATGAGACAGGTAGAAAAGTCTCTATTTTCCACTAGGGAACACAGGTATATCATCAAATGAAGTAATGTCATCAGTACTATGATAAAGATATACAAGATGCTGAGAAAGCACTAAGGTTAAGTGCAGCTGATTTTTTTTGGTATGAGCAGGTAGGCTTCAGAGAGGAGGTGACATGGTGTTGGAGGAGGTTGAGTAGTCTGCATAGAGAGAATGGCATTTCCAGAGGCAAAGTGGGAGCTACGGTAATTAAGGCACATTTAGAGAGCTGTGCTGCATTGAGCATCATTGGAGAACGGGGACACCATCATGGTAACAATGAGAAATTAGGCTAGGCTGGAAGAGACCTAATCAAGAAAGCTTTAGAGCATGTGCCCAAGAATTTAGACTCTATCTACCAGAAGGAAAAGATTACATAATCCAAGATGCAGTTTAGAAAGAATGTGGAGGGAGGATATGGAAAACAGATTGCAAGATTGAAGGCTCAAGGTGTGACTTTAAGTCATGCTGTGTTATAAAACTGAAAGAAACTGTTTTTCTGGTCATAGAATGACTATGGCAGGAACATTCTATACCACTTGGCTATACCTCAATAAAAAATTATAGGAGTGGATTAGGTATACTGGTTACTATTGATTTTACCCCTAAAAGGAGCCCAGATCCTTTCTGGTCTCTCCACTATGAAGGATGGCCTGGCGGTTTCATGACTGCTGCGTTGGTCAAAGACCTGATTTGAGAAGAGGGAGGCAAGGGGACATGATGCATGTTAACTCTTAGAACTGAGATTCAGAAATAAAGAGAACAAGAAGCAACCAGTTAAGAAAGGAGTAACCTGTAAACACCCCTCTCCTTCGTGAACAGTAGCTCAACAGCAGCTAAAGCTCATTCTTCCTCCAGAGCATGCACAGAAGAAGAAAGGCTATTTTAATTCCTCCCACTGATCACTGAACAGTGGAACTAGGCCTTTAAACTAATAGCTAAAAGACATTGGCCATTATCTATATAATATTTTAAGTCTCCATTATGGCAGATATCAGAGAAGGCAATGGCACCCCACTCTAGTACTCTTGCCTGGAAAATCCCATGGATGGAGGGGCCTGGTAGGCTGCAGTCCATAGGGTCGCTAAGAGTCAGACACAACTGAGTGACTTCGATTCCACTTTTCACTTTCATGCACTAGAGGAGGAAATGGCAACCCACTCCAGTGTTCTTGCCTGGAGAATCCCAGGGACGGGGGAGCCTGGTGGCTGCCGTCTATGGGGTCACACAGAGTCAGACACGACTGAAGTGACTTAGCATAGCATAGCATATGGCAGATATAGTCTTCTGGTTGACTATAAAGTAAACTTTGTCTGCATTGAAATGTATCCTTTGGTCTCTATAACAGAGTTTAGAATATAAAATTATGTTTTCCTTATAATGGCATAAACTTTTTATTGTAGCAAAATATACATAATGTAAAAGTTACCACTTTAACCATTTTTAGGAATATAATTCATTGGCATTAAGTACATTCACATTGTCAATCATTACCACTCTGAATCTCCCCAAAGTTCTCATCTTCCCAAACTGAAACTCTGTACTGATTAAGCACCAACTTCCCATTCTCCCTTTCTCCCAGCCCTGCAACCACCCTTCTATTTTCTGCCTCTATGAATTTGGCTTCTCTAGGTATCTCATATAAGTTGAATCATACAATACTTGTCCTTTTGTGTCTAGCTTATTTCATTTAGCATGACTTCAGGATGCATCTGTGTTATAGTCCATATTCGAATTTTATTCCTTTTTAATTTTTTTTTGTTTTTTTTTTTACTTTTTTTACCCTACAATATTGTATTGGTTTTGCCATACATCAACGCATGGCCCCATTGTGGCCACATTGGTTACTAATTCACTAGATAATTAGGTTGTTTATATCTTTTGGCTATTGTAACGATGCTATGAATATTGGTATGAATAACTATTCAAGTTTCTGATTTCTGTTCTTCAACGCTTTCTAATTCACTGAGATGGAATTTCTCAATTATATGGCAATTCTATGTTCATGTTTGTTTTGAGGAATCACCTAACTCTTTTCCACAATAGTTGCACCACTTTATATTCCCACCAGCAATACACAAAGGTTCTAATTTCCCCACAACTTCATCAACAGTTGTCATTTCCTGTGTTTTTTTAAGTAGCCTTCCTGATGGGGGTGAAGCGTTATCTCATTGTGGTTTTGATTTGCATTTCCCTAAAGATTAGTGATGTTCTCTGTCATTTTGTGTGTTTTTTGGCCATCTGTGAATCTTCTTTGGAGAAATGTCTATTCAGGTACTCTGTCCATTTTTAAATCCAATTATTTGGGTTTTTTGGTTGTTGTTAAGTTTAGGAGTTTTTTAAATATTCTGAATATAGATCCCTCATCAGCTGTAAATATTTTCACCCATGACTTTTCATTCAGTTGATAGCCTCCTTTGACAAAAGAAGTTTGTGATTTTGATGAAGTCCAATTTCACTAATTTTTCTTTGTTGCTTATGCTTTAATGTCACAAAGAAATCACTGCCAAACCTAAAATCATAAAGCTAACCCCCAGTTTTTTTTCTATGAATTTCATAGTTTTAACTCTTACACTTAGGTCCTTGATACATTTTGAGTTAATGATTGGGCACTATAATTTTATTATTTTGTATGTGGATACTCAGTTTGCCTAATGCCACTAGTTGAAAAGGCTCTTTTCTCATTGAATGGCCTTGGAACTCTTGTTGAAAATCTATGATGGCATATACCTTTAAAGACTCCTAATCTTAGGAAAGTACTAGAAGAGCTACAATAATACTTTTGCTTTGTCGTGTTGTTGAGTTGCTAAGTAGTGTCCAACTCTTTGCAACCCCATGGACTGTAGCCCACTGGCTCCTCTGTCCATGGAATCTCACAACAACAACAACAATAATACTTTTGCTAACTTTATGTCTAACAAGAAGAAAGTACATACATCTCTGGCTGCAACCCACATCCTCACAAATACAGAATATTAATTCCTAGGATGTATGAAAAATAGAATACTGGGAGAAATGTCATTTGCAAAAGACATGATGTGCTTCAATAGAAAGAGGAGTAAAATTCATATCAGAAAAACTATGTTACTTCCACACAGCCCCGCTTCATTCTACTAATTATCAATTTATCCTCAGGCAATGAATATTGTCTTTGATCTCATCCTTCTGACCTGTAAAATGGGGTTAATTTATTATCACATAGGATCAAGAGGAGGCATTACTGACATTCTGAAAAAGGTCCCTCCAAATTTTGTTATTATTGTTGTTGATTTGCTGCTGAGCTATACGAATTTTTCTGTTTCATTATGCTTCATTTTTCTTATTTATAAATCAGAAGCAATAGTATCACTCTCTTCATAGTATTTGTACCCTCTTCATAATATGTCCAGTGTGCTGCCTGTTAGATAAGTACTAAAATGCCCCTTTCAAATGTGACCTGAAGAAGCACATCTACTGTCACTCAATTTCAACTAACATTTAATTGAGAGAAGGCAATGGCACCCCACTCCAGTACTCTTGCCTGGAAAATCCCACGGACAGAGGAACCTGGTAGGCTGCAGTCCATGGGGTCGCTAGGAGTCGGACACGACTGAGCAACTTCACTTTCACTTTCATGCATTGGAGAAGGCAATGGCAACCCACTCCAGTGTTCTTGCCTGAAGAATCCCAGGGACAATGGAGCCTGGTGGGCTGCCGTCTATGGGGTCGCACAGAGTCGGACAGGACTGACTCGACTTAGCAGCAACAGCAGCAGTAATATTTAATTGAGGACCCACTTCAGGCCAACACAGTTAACTGATAGAAATACAAAGTTGAAGAAGACAAAATACCACCTTCAACATAATTTAATCTCTGAGTAAAAAATTTTACTAGTTCTTTCACTCTATTAATGCTTTCAATGTCTTCAAATTTTGTAGAGAAACTCAATATGCTGATTTATAGATATATGCAAATATGCACTTATAAACTATAGTAAGTAAGTGTTAGTCGCTCAGTCATGCCCAACTCTTTGTGACCCCATGGACTGCGGCCCACCAGGCAAGAATACTGGAGTGGGTTGCCATTTCCTTCTCCAGGGGGATCTTCCCCATGCAGGGATTGAACCCTGGTCTCCTGCACTGCAGGCAGATTCTTTACCGACTGAGCTACATGGAAAGCTGTTGTCATTGATTTAAAACTTTTAATTCTGTACAGTTGTACCAATTCAGGTATTTTTATATCTGTAGCTTTAAAATAAAGGATATCTGCATATCAAAACTGGTTGTGCATACTTTTTTCTTCGGACAACATTCAAGGTCCTTCAATTTCTCCCTCTTTAGGTATGTGTGAATGATGTATTCCATAAACTTAATTTTTTTTTTAAGTTTGAGTTAACTACAGTGAAAGTTTACTTCCAGTTACTTCCAATTAGTTTTGTTTTCCTTAAAACGGATTGTGGGAAGGAATATTCCTTTCCTTGCATTTACTTTGAAATCAATCAATATTTCAGTATGAAATGTAATGCTCTACATGACAATGTGACTACTCCTGCTAAATTGTATGTTTCCAAAGACATTTTTACAAAAAATATAGACTTGGTGGTGTTTGTCTCTTGCAACAGGAAATCAGTCTTGAGCCTGGGAATTCTCTCTAAATACTCAAGTCTAGAAGCCTAGGAAAGGACACAAAAACATGCCTTTTTTTTTATTACTTTTAATTTCCTTCACCTATCTGACTTCTTTCTTCAGTCCAGGTTCTATTTTGAGAAGTGTTCTTTGACCCATAATAATAGCCTTCACTCAAAGACCACATATTTAATCTTTCTTCTATTTCTTTGACATTTATGTATTTTTGTACCTCTACTTTCATTTCTTCCTTTCCCTTACTATACCAGCATCTTTATTTGTTTCTTGTAGCCTCTGGCACATAGTAGGTACTTGATGTGTTTCTTAATGGTCCTTTTATTCCAGGAAGCACCAACTTAGATAGAAGTGGGAGAGGTGAAGCAAAATGTAGCTAACACAGTATGTAGATACAGGCACAGGTTCGTTTTACTCATCCAAGTGATGTTTATTGACCATGATTTTTTTAGTGTGCCATTGTTCAAGGCAGTAGAAACATGTCAAGGAACAAAACAACAAAATCTTGTTCTTGTGAGTTCACATTTTGGTGGAGAGAGAGAGACTATAAAAATTACATACATATTAATGTACAAACACAAGCACAGATACACATAGGTTTCAAGTGCTAATAAGTACTAGGAAGTGATCTATAGTGAAATAAAACACTGTCAGTGTCTGGTTTTTATATAGGGCACATGGAGATTGGACTGAAAGGGGCAAGAGAAGGAGACAAAAGATTATTTAAGAGACTTCCAGGCTTCCCTGGTGGTCCAGTGGCTAAGACTCTGCGCTCTTAGTGCAGGAGGCCAGGGTTGGATCCCTGGCCAGGGAACTAGATCCCATATACCACAATTAAAGATCCTGCATGCCGCAACTAAGACCCAGCACAGCCAAATATATAAACATCTTTTTAAAACCACAAATTACAAATGGATTGAAAACTTATTTAAAAAAAAAAAAAGGTTACTGCTTCAAGAGGCCATCATCCAGTGAGATGGATCACTCTAGAACATTGAAGGTGGTAAAAAGGGATCATATTCTGCATGTTTCCTGAAGATAAATTCAACAGGATTTGCTTATTGGATGTGGGAACTGAGACTAAAAAAGAAGTCAGGATTGAAGTTAGGGTTTTTGGCCTAAGCAACTAGAAGGATGAAATTCCATTTATTCAGATAGTGCAGCTTAGGAAAGGAGCTCTTTGAGGGGAAGAAAAATAAAAAATTCTGGTGTTAAGAAGGTGTGGCTAAGATGGTGGAGAAGGGAGACTGAATTCACCTCCTCCTATGATCACAGCAAAATTACAACTATTTACAGAGCAACTATCAATAAGAATGACCTGAAGACCAGCATAAAAGATCTCCCACAACTAAAGATATAAAGAAGGAACCACAGAAGATGAGTAGGAGAGCAGAAACACAGTAGAGTGTGCCCTCTGGGTGGGCAGCCCACAAACAAGAGGATAATCACAATCGCAGAGGCTCTCCCAAAAGAGTGAGAGGCCCAAGCTCACACTGGGTTCCCCATCCAGGAGTCATGCATGGGAAAATGAGCCCCCAGAATGACTGGTTTGATGACAGCGAAGCTTGTGTACAGGACAGCTGGAGGGCTGCAGGAAACAAAGACTCACCTCTTAAAGCATGCATGCAAAATCACATAGTCCATGCCCCAGCACTGAGGCAGTTATCGAAAGGAGCCAGGGTCACATCCACATGCTGATCCTGAAGCCCTCAAAGGGGCAAGAGGTAAAGGACTCCTGATGTAAACACAGACATTGGTGGCAGCAATTCTGGGGGGCTCACAAGGTCACTGGAGCTAAGTACCTTTATGGAATTCTCTCTGTAGCCTGTTTGGACCAAGAGCTTACCCACCTACAGCAGGCTGGTACCTACCCTGGGCCCTCTGGACTCCAAAACCAGCAATACCAAGGGTCCCATCACCAGCAGTCCAGAAGCCTCTGGACAACACACGGCCTGGCAGACAGCTAGGATGAAGTCAGCTCTGCCAAGCAGCATGCCCAGAGGAGTTGGCCTCACAACAGAAAGGCCCATGAAGCCCCCGTGGGGGTACCCCAGAGCATATAGCTCTGGGGACCAGAGAGAAGTGTGCTGCTGAGTCCCACAGGACAACTACATAAGGCCCCTTCTCCAGGACTGGGAAATATAACCATCCTACCTAACACATAAAACAAAAGCAGAGAATTAGGCACAATAAGGCAACAGAGGAATATATTACAGATGAAGGAACAAGATAAAACTGCAAAAGTAGAACTAAGCAAAATGGAAACAGGCAATCTATCTGATAAAGAGCTCAAGGTAACAATCATAAAGATGCTCAATAATCTTGGAAGAAGAGTGGATGAACACAGCAAGAATTTGAACATAAAGTTAGAAAATAGAAGACTCAATAGAGCTGAAGAATACAGTAGCTGAAATTTAAAAATACCCTAGAAGGAATGAACAGGAGGTTAGATGATACAGAGAAGTAGATGAGTGAACTGGAAGACAGAACAGCAGAAATCATGTGAGCAGAACAAACAAAAAAAAAAAATTTTTTTTTAAATGAGGGCAGTTTAAGAGACCTCTAGGACCATATCAAGCATACTGCCATCCTCCCTACAGGGGTCCCAGAAGAAGACAGAGAAAGGGGCAAAAGAACTCGATTGAACAATACAGCTGAACACTTCACTAACCTGGGAAAGAAAACAGATATCCAGGAAGCACAGAGAGTCCCAAACAAGATGAACTACATCAAACTAAAAAGCTTTTGCCCAGCAAAGGAAACTATGAACAAAGTAAAAAGACAGCCTATTCAATGGGAAAATATACTTGCAATTGATACATCCAAAATATACAAAGAACTCATATAACTCAGAACCAATTTTTTTTTTTAAATCTTGATTCTAAAATGTGCAGAGGACCTAAATAGACATTTTTCCAAAGAAGACATACAGATAAAAATACCTGAAAAGGTGCTCAACATCACTAACCATCAGGGAAACACAAATGAAAATCACAATGAAATACCACCTCACACCTATTAGAATGGCTATTATCAAAAATAAAACAAATAACAAGTTTTATAAGAATGAGCAGAAGTGAAAATCTCATACACTGTTGGTAGGAATGGAAACTGGTACAGTCACTATGGAAAACAGTAGAGGTTGCTCAAAAATTTAAAAATAGAACTACCACACAGTTCAGCAATTGCACGTCTAGGTACTTGTCCGAAAAAAACAAAACTATTTATCAAAAAAAAAAGGCAGCACTGTGTTCTTTGAAACATTATTTATAATAGCCAAGATATGAAAGCAGCTTAAGTGTCCATTGATAGACAAATGCATAAAGATTTTATGTATATATGTATTAATATATACAGTTGAATATTACTCAGCCAAAAAAAAGAAAGAAAGAAATCTTGCTGTTTCTGATGACATGGATAAACCCAGAAGTTACTATGCCAAGTGAAAGAAGTCAGACAGGGAAAGACAAATACCATATGATTTCACTCACATACAGAATCTAAAAAACTAAACAAGTGAATAAATATAACAAGACAGAAACATAGATTCAGAGAATAAATATGTATGTGACTGCCAAAGGAGATGGGTGTGGAGAAAAAGTGATATAGGAGAGAGAAATTCAGAGGTACAAACTTCCAGTTACAAAATAAATGAGTCACAGGAATGAAATTCACAGTATGGGGCATACAGTCAATAGTATTATAAGAAATTTGGTGGCAGATGGTAACTAGATTTCTCCTGATGATCATTTTGTAATGGAAAGAAATACCAAATCACTACATTTTATTGCTGAAACTAACATAGTGTTTTGAGTCAATTATACTTCAGTAAGTAAGTAGATAGGTAAATGAACAAATAAATAAGAATTCTGGTGTTATGGACTGAATTGTGCCCCCTCTCAATTCATATGTTGAAGCCCTAACCCCCAGTACCTTAGAATTAACTGTATTTGGAAATTGGGACTTTAAAAGGCAATTAAGGTTAATTAGATCATAATGGTCAGGCCTTAATCCAAACAGACCAGTGTCCTCAAAATAAGAGTTAGAGACGCCAGAGACAAGCATGCACAGAGAAGAGGCCAGGAGAAGGAGGTGGCTACCTGGCCGAGAAGAGAGTCCTGAGACAACCAATCTGCCAACACCTTGATCTTGAACTTCCAGTCTTTAGAACTGTGAGAAAATAAATTCTTATTTCTTAAGCCACCTAGGCTGTGGAATTTCATTTTGGCATTCCTAGCAGTCTAATACAATCTGGGTATATTGACTCTCATCACTATTCACAGTCATTTAGAGGTTAAATGACTTCTGATGTTTCCATAGCTCTTCACTTGCCCACTACTTGGTCATACGTGCTTGCCTATCTATCCAGGAGGGCCACCTCATCTATGACCTACTAAAGGAGGGCACACAAACACAGAAGCTTCATCCTCTCAAGGTGTCTTCCTCATCAGATAATTTGTATTTTCTTCTTTCCTTTTGATGCACCTGGCCACCTGGCTTTGATTTCCTTTCTTTTTTTTTTTAATACCTGGCTTTGGGACTTACCTGGTAGCCCAGTGGCTAAGACTCCACATTTCAAATGCAGGGATCCTAGGTTCAATCCCTAGTCAGGGACCTACATCCCACATGCCATAACTAAAGATTCTGCATGCTGTAAGGAAGACCTGCTACAGCCAAATAAATAAATAGATAAATAAATACTGTTTTTAAAAAAATATCTGGCTTTGATTTCTTGATCCTCAAGTTAGTCATCATTTGCCTTTTTCTTCACAGTTTTACAAGAGCATCATACAATTTTTCCTCATTGCATTCTTTCAGATAGGTTTTGGGCAAAGTCTTAACAATGAATTCTGGACATCAAGACACACACTTGGTAAACTTTTAAATCCCTGACTAAATGTCAAGAGTATTGCTTGCCAATTGCATTCTTCAGTTATCTCCAGGTAAACATATACACACGTTTGCTTCAATTCTTTTCTGTCTCCCTCATGTCACCATTTGAACTCATACTGGCTCCAATATTACTGACCCTGCAGAGCAGTACAAATTTTATTGGAAGTAGAAAGATCAAGATAGACATAGGAGGACGGAAAGGGAGGAGAGTATTAATTTTCTACCAAGGTAATTCAATTCTCCACCTCACTTAACTGGTACAGACCTGACTTAAAGGGTGAACTTGGATTTGAGCAGCCCTGTCAAGGCCATTCCTAGAAATTGGAGCATTCTGCTAACCAAGAAGTAACGGCTTCATCCCACATGCCTCTTTCAGCATTGCATTTCAGAGGCTGCATAATTGCCTTGGTGAAATATTGCAAATTATTTCATACTGCGATTGAAATATTTTCACAACTGTCATCAAGGGAACAGTGGAAATAGATTTTCTTTAGTGTGATCAACTAGATAACCCTGAAAGTTAATGATGTGTCCCTGGCTTAGAGCAGGTTAGCATGAAATTTAATTTGCGGTAATCTGCCTCAGACCAGTGGAGGACAAACTAACCTCTAGCTGGAATTTGCCCAGCTTCCAGCACACAATAACTCAAGTGTGGCAGCTCCCCGGAATGACTGCCTCCCTCTGCAAGGAGGCAGGAGGGGTTAAGTCTCCCCCTAAGAAATCACTCAACAAATCCTGTCAATTCTGCCTTTGCTTTAATCCTTCCATTCACAACTTCCGTTTCCCACTGTTATCAACTGGCTGGAGAACCTTATCACCTTAAGTCTGGGTGAGGAAATACCACGCATATTGGTTTAATCACCCTCCTCCTCAGTTCTATCTGTACTGCTTATTATTACCAAATGAATCTGCCTAAAGTACATATTGTATCATGAGATTTCCTACTGAAAACCATTCAGTGGCATCTTTAACCTGGCATTAGAAAACAACTACCTATCTAGACTTAACAGCTTCTCTCGGTAAAGGCTCAGATGGTAAAGAATCCACCCGAAATGCAGGAAATCTGGGTTCAAGTTTCAACCCCTTGGTCTGGAAGATCCCCTGGAGAAGGGAATGGCTACCCACTCCAATATTCTTGCCTGGAGATTTCCAAAGACGGAGGAGCCTGGCAGGCTACAGTCCATGGGGCCGCAAAGAGTCAGACACCACTGAATGAATAACACTTTCACTTTTTTTTCACCTATTTGAACTTATTCTCAAATGAGTCATATTTTAACTCTTCTACTCTAATCTAAGTGTTGTCCTCACAGTCTACCCAAACCACAAGGATTTTGACTGTTTCTATGGTCTTTTTCTGGTCTCATACCTTCCTCTGATGTCCTTTTCTTGACTTTCTTCCAACCTATCCTTCAAAATAGTTAAAATTGTACATTAAAGCCTTCCTAATCCTAGCCTTGGCCAAAAGTAAATTCATTTGGATGTTAACTGTGTAAATCCATTGTGTGAGTGTTCAGATCACAATAAGGTGTTTCTTCTACTATCTACTATCTATCTACTTTAAAAAATACATATATTTTAAGAGATTATTCTTTGTAACCCTAGCAGAATACTAGAAGTTTATTATCTGGAGTGGGTCAAATAGACAACAAAGGTCAAGGATCCTATATTGAAGCCAGATATTTAATTAATTTTACTGAAATCTGAAACATTATGATGGGAAACACCAGGGGTCAGCTCACGAGAAAAATAAAAAGTATAAAGATTCTGATTTGAAGATTCAACAATGAAAGATGTTGGTTACACCAATCGACAGCAAAGACCACAGTCAAAATATCCCATGTGTGTATGTGTTCATGCTAAGTCCCTTCAACCGTGTCCTACTCTTTGACACTCTATGTCACTCCACTCCCCTGGACACTCCACTCCCCTGGACACAGAAGCCCGCCAGGCTCCTGTGTCCAGGGGATTCTTCAGGCAAGAATACTGGAGTGGGTTGCCATGCCCTCTTCCAGGGGATCTTCCTGACCCAGGAACCAAACCTGTGTCTCTTACGTCTCCTGCATTGGCAGGTAAGTCTTTACCACTAGAGCCACCTGGGAAGCCCACCCAATGCATAGACACAAAACTTAGCATTTTTTTATGATTCTCTCTTAAGTATGACTACACATTGGCTGAGAATTTCAGGAGGAGGCAAATATTAGAGACAGAGCCTAAACAAAGAAAGAGGGGAAAACCTGAAGAAGATACTTAGAATGAAAACAGAAGACTCACATAAAACAATTCTTATTATTGTCCTCAGAGATAAGAAAACATTGCAGTCACAAGAGAAGAGAATACCAGAATAACCCATATTCAGAGAACAGAATTGAGATTTAAGAATTAAAATAAATAAATAAATAAATAAATAAAGTGAAGTAATTAAAAACTCAGGAGAATGTTTAGGAGATATATTTGAGTAACTGTTCCAAAAAGTTCAAAAGAAAGAAAAGAGCAGTGAGAGTGGGGACAGAGGACTAGAGGGAGAAAGGAAGAGAGGTAGGGAGGGTGAGAGAAAGAAAGGAAAGAAGTAAGGAGGAAGGGAGAGTAGGAGACAAAAGGAAAATAGATTATCAGTCCTCAAGGCCTAATATCTGAGTCATAGGAATTTCAGAAACAACAAAGAATAAAAAACTGAATAAATTTTATCCAAAAAATAATGAAGTCAGTTTCCAGGAACTGAAGGACATGTACTTACAGAAGGGAAGAACCCACTATACAATGCACTCGGCACAATAAGCGAAAATAGACACACACACACCAGTCCATCATTAAAGAATTTCAGAACTTGGAAGCAAAGAAAAGATGTTCCAAGTTTCTAGAGAAAAATATATGTATTTTATACAAAGAACTGAGCCACACTAGAAACCAGAATACAATGGAGGAGCAATGTCTGCAAAATTTTGAGAGGAAATAATTTCTAACTTAGAATTTAACTGTCAGCAAAACAATTAAATGTGGGACTGATTTTTAAAAGAACACTCACAATTTACCTGCCAAGCATTCTTTTTCAGGACACTACCTCAGGAAAAACCCAAGAAAGGGGAACACATCGGATTCAAGCAACAGGACATCCAATAAGGAGAGAGGAGACTTCAGGATGACCTGAGGGGAAAGCCCGGGAGGTGGCGCTAGTGGTCAAGAACCCGCCTGCCAATGCAGGACACATAAGACACCTGAGTCCCATCGCTGGGTGGGGAAGATCCCCTTGAGGAGGGCTACAACACTCTCCAGTATTCTTGCCTGGAGAATCCCCATGGATAGAGGAGCCTGGTGGGCTACAGTCCATAGGGTCTCAAAAAGTTGGATATGACTGAAGCGACTTAGCATGCAGAGCACTAGAAAAGGTCAGAGCAGATTGCAGCAGATAAGAAGGTTCAGGAAAAGTGAAAATGACAGAGTATTTATGATGATTCAATGTACTGGGTTGCTCTTATACATCTGAGAGAGGATAGGGGAATAAATTACTCTTCATAAATAAAAAATAAATAAAACAAGAAAACTACTACTCTAGAGACATAAAAGTTGATGAAGACTACGATAGTCATCATAGTCTACCACAGAGCTCAGTTAGTAATCATATTTACACAGAATAATGTCAATCCTGCATATTAGTGTAATTATAATTATAATGGGAATTTATTGGACATAACTGAAAACATAATATGTCACGGGTGTGAGAAAATGTGTTAAACCCCCTTTAGCAATGGAAGTCAACAGGTAATACAACAGAAAAATTAAGAGGCTGATTATTTGAGATATAGATTATTAGTGATATAGATTAAAATTCTATAAATGTTTAAAGAGTGGGAAATATAAAAGATGTTTTGGGAGTTTGCCATCAAAAATGTTCTGTAGAATAAATCATGTTCATGTATAACTTGGATAAAAATCAAAACTAAGTTTAAAAAAATCAATTACCATATACACATGAACACACACACAGAGAAGAATGCAGAGCTCTGAATTTTAGAGCAAACTGGATTAAACTTCCCACATTAGAGCAGCTTGCCCCTACCATATTACATCAAGGCCACATCAGTCTGAAGTTGAAAAATGCCCACATGCCTGTCTGCCCAGACCCTCAAAAAAAATTGCTGTGAGCTCCAGCCCCTGGGCTACCGTCTAACACAGCCAGAGTACCCCAGCCTCTAGGTCACAACACAAGTCTGGACAGCTCAATTAATCTGTGTGTCCTAGAGAATTTGTTAATAAAATACATTAGTTTGTGAATGATCTTTTTCTAAATTAGAACAGAAGGAAGTTTATTCCTACAACACAAGTTTTCTCAAAGTCTTTTTTTTTTTCTATTTTATTTTCTCGGGTGGCAGAAAAATGTGTGCAATTACAGTAGTAATAGCAGAAAATTAGTTCAAACCTTATCTAATTAATATTGTTAACTATGACATGACTAATGTAAAAAAATCATCCATTGTGTGTGTGCTCTATCAGTTTTTTTAATGTAAGTCCCCTAGATATAATTAGATGCATCAGTGTATAAGTATAAACTTTATTGCAAATGACAAAAACTACTGAAACTGTTTCAATAGTTCAATGGCACCCCACTCCAGTACTCTTGCTTGGAAAATCCCATGGATGGAGGAGCCTGGTAGGCTGCAGTCCATGGGGTCTCGAAGGTCAGACACGACTGAGCGACTTCACTTTCACTTTTTACTTTCATGCATTGGAGAAGGAAATGGCAACCCACTCCAGTGTTCTCGCCTGGAGAATCCCAGGGATGGCGGAGCCTGGTGGGCTGCTGTCTATGGGGTCTCACAGAGTCAGACACGACTGAAGTGACTTAGCAGCAGCAGCAGCATTGAAACTAAAAGGGGGAAAAAAGATGTAGTAACTTATGAAGAATGGAAGTCAAAGGGTGATACCTTCAGGTATAGATGGATCTAGGTGTACAAAGTACATCATCATGACTCTTTTATCTATCAATGCCAATACTGGTGTGTTGGATATTTTCTTTTTTAAAATAGATATGCTTCTTCCATGCAGCTAAGATTGATGACAGTTAGATAATTTAGGGTTTTCTGATTTTACTTTGGCAACTCTAGTAAGAGGAGGAGAAAAGAGCTTTTTTTGTTCCTGTGCTCATGTATGAATTTCAGGAAAGGACTGATTCATATGCGTAGGTTATACACCTACCACTTAAGTCAACCACTCTTTCCTGGGAGAAAAGATTCAGTGATTCATCAAGCCTAGATCATGTATCCATTCCTGTGATCTATTATGATTGGCAGTCCCATGCGCTGGGAGATTTTCTGGAAACAGCAAGAAGAAACTTACTTTGTACCCACACTAAACATACAAATGACCTCCAAGGGTTCACTTTTTGCTTCTTTGATGCTTGTTTTCCCTTTCTCTCTACTTCAGAGATAAATGTAAGTTTTCAAAACCAAAAGCCTGAGTTGCCAGTGCTGAAAAAAGATGCATTGATCAACTTTGATGGGACTTTTGGTTTTTCTTTGCTTATTGATTTTTCACCTACCAAATTAGCAAAAATTAAAAAGTATATTCAGAATTAAAAGCGTGATATGAAGGCTATATTTCCATATTCTATAGTTGAAGATATAATATCAGCAAAACAGCAGTGTAATGACTATAAAGAATACAAGTGTAAGTGACAATATTCTTTGTATAACAGCTCCCATTTTGAGATATCTATCCTTAGTTGCTTGACATGCATGGGAAAGAAAAAAAATCTTTCTAAAAAAGTATATTATTGCATAGCTGTTTATAATGCAAAATTTTGAAATAACTGAATTGTCAAACAGTGGAATATGCATAATAACCTTGTTAAAATCAGTCTAAAGGATTTTATATAATCATATAAATATATTTATAAATAATTCATAATATGGAAATATATTTGGTTCAATGACAAATAAAACAAATATAAAATCACAGAGAAAGAACATAATCACAAGTATACAATACATATGAAAAGTTATGCTAGGGAAAAAAGGGTCAGGAAAAAATCACCGAAAGATCAACAATGTTTAGATCATTAGATGATCGAGCTAGGTGTAAGTCATTTTCTTTTTCTGACTTTTCTTTATTTGAAAATTTCTATAATGACAAAGGACACATGTTCTTTAAAGAATGAGCATGACATTTCTCACCTTACCTGCTTGATTATTACAAAATCAAGCAGCCTCCAAGAAGACATCCTTTTGGCAAATGGAAAGAGATCATTTTCTCCCATCACTTCACCAGAGCGGGGAAGAAACCCAAATGAAGATGTTGGGGCACCTAACCCAATGGGAAGTAGAGTCTCTCCCTCTCTATTTGGTCTAAACTGAAAAGTGGCCTTTTAATACTGAAGTCTGAAGTCATTCTTCATACTTCAGAAACTCCAGGCATTTGTAAAAACTTCAAAGGCCCTGAAGAGTAGGAGACAGATGGGCTTTAAATCATCAAAACACTATTTCATAGGCTGATAGCAAATCATAAGTGATTCTGGAGTCTGAAATCTTTGCTGCTTTATAGACCTTGGCTGTAATTTGAGCAGAACTTAGATGAGTTTCTCCTGAAAGTTCAGACTCTAAAATGTTTATGAACATGTTCCAATTCAATTCAAGGAGCATTTATTAGATAGCATGAAAATATTTTGTAAACCTGACATGTTAGAGAGAGGTGACGAATATGTGATAAACCCATTGGTGGGTGCAACAACCCAGGCAGACAGGGATCATCTAGAGAGAGAAAACTGTTCTAAAAGCAACCTGCCCCCATACCTCAGTGCAACTGAGAGGTGGAGTGGGGTTTTTCCCCTCTCTGAGAAAGAGGAGTTGAAAATAATGTAAGCTTAACACACTGTGCCTTTAGCTATAAAAAGCAATGCATTTGGCCATATCCCAAAAGGTGATATTTTCTGCTTAAAGAAGTCCCATGTTTTGACAACAAGAATTAAAGCTTTGTTTGCTTTCTTAGGCACCTTAAAATGAAGTTAGGCTCTTTGCAATTTGCCATCTCATTTTTCTGATGAAAAATTACGGACAAATTGTAATACAGAGCCTCTTGGCAGGAGATATTCCGGATTGTAAATTAGGCATTTAATTGCTATGACTCTCAATGCTGGCGTGTGTTTTGGGGGTGAGTATGGCTCTGGTGGCCTTTGTCCATAGGGACAGTCTCATTCATTCTCATGGAGCAGAAGTGATGCCATACCTATTACACTCAAGACGCTATATAATTTGTGGGTCCAGAACAAAATACAAATGTGGGACTCCTTGTTTTAAAAAATATTAAGAACTGCAAGATGGTGAGAAGAGCATTAAACCAAGCCTGGGGCCCTTCTGATCATGTAACCCTTCTCAAGCTGAGGCTCCTTTCAAACAGGGTTCCCATGTGACTGCACAGATCATATGTCCATGAAGTTGGCTTTGGTGATACCTATCCTTCCAGCCTTGTATCCCATAACCCTTCTCCTCTTAATCTTCCAATAAGACTCTCAGTCTATGACCACACTCTTGGCTGGTTCTCAGCCCATTTATAACTACTGCCCTCTGTTTCCATCTCTCTTCTCCTTCTGGCCCTCATTTCTTTGACTCCAGAAGCTGGCTATTCTTTGCTATTACATGATAGAATCTTCCTTCATGACATCTCACACAGGCCAGACTCTCCAAACAAGATCCCTATTTCAACAGTATAAACTTTTTTCTTTAGAACTTGGCTAGATTGAACTCCATTTTTTCACATGAGGAAAAAGATTGACAACACCAATGAAGATATCTCCCAAAATATATGCACTTACCCAAGATCATAGAAAATACAAAACTTAATGTGAGTAGACCAAGATGACAGAACTGCCAGTTCTCCCAAAGGTCAATGGGGAGGATTCTTAGGAATAAAGAGTCTGAGTGTTTCTCGTGTCTATACTGCCACATGAATAACCATATCTAATCATGCCACTGCAGTCTTTTATCTTAAACGATCTTCCACTATAAGCACAAACAGGGTACTCAGCAGAGACACAATTTAATTGTCACCAAGTCACAAAATAGTGAACCACTTTGTTGGAAAGATGATTTATTCCAAGGAACTCAATTGTGTAAATGATTGACAAATATTTATTGAGGGCCCCCGTTTTTCACTACTCATTACAAGATTATATTCAGTCCAAATATTATGTCGACATGGTTTGCCATACCAGTTATCTCAGGTCAGGTTCCTTGAGAAGCAGACTCAAGAGATGGGGTTCGACAGGCAAGTCACTCCTTAGGGAAGGCCCTTGAGATCATACTTGTGGAATTAAGGGAAAAGAAGCAGGATTGGGCAGAAGGAAAAATAAAACTAACAATACAGATGAAATGATACTTTGACAATTGTACCACTGAAGTCTCTTGAATCAGAACCCACACTCAGAGTTATCCCTAGTAGGAACAGAAAAAGGCTGGACATGTGAATTACAGCACCCTTCAGTCATTGAGTATGGGCAATCCCAGAAACAGTGGCAGATTTTATTTTCTTGGGCTCGCAAATCACTGCGGATGGTGACTACAGCCATGAAATTAAAAGAGGCTTGCTCCTTGGAAGAAAAGCTATGACAAACTTAGACAGTATATTAAAAAGTAGAGACATCACTTTGCCAACAAAAATCCATCTAGTCAAAGCTATGGTTTTTTCAGTAGTCATGTAAAGCTGTGAGAGTTGGACCATAAAGAAGGCTGAGCACCGAAGAACTGATGGTTTTGAATTGTGGTGCTGGAGAAGACTCTTGAGAGTCCCTCAAATAGCAAGGAGATCGAACCAGTCAATCCTAAAGGAAATCAACTCTGAATATTCATTGGAAGGACTGATGCTGAAGCTGAAGCTCCAATACTTTGGCCACCTGATTCGAAGAGCCAACTCACTGGAAAAGACTCTAAAGCTGGTAAAGTTTGAGGGCAAGAGGAGAAGGGGGCAACAGAGGGTTAGATGGTTAGATGGCATCACCAACTCAATGGACACGGAAAGTGAAAGTGTTAGTTGCTCAATTGTGTCCAAGTCTTTGCAACCCCCAAGACTGTAGTCCACCAGGCTTTTCTGTCCATGGGATTCTCCAGGCAAGAATACTGGAGTGGGTTGCCATTTCCTTTTCCAGGGGATCTTCCCAACCCAGGAATCGAACCTGGGTTTCCCACATTCCAGGCAGATTCTTTACCATCTGAGCTAACTCCAGGAGATAGTGAAGGACAGTGAAGCCTGGCATGTTGCAGTCCTTGGGATCACAAAGAGTCGGACAGTTCAGTGACAACAATAACAACAATCCCAGAAAGGCATGGCTCTTTTCAACTGAGATAATCCCTGCAAAGGTTCACAGATGCATCCACAACACCAGTTGTTAAAATACTGAAGGATTCTTACTGTGTCTGATATAATCAGCCACAGTTCTGCTGCCTGGACAACTCTAGCCTCTTTGGCCCTCCAAAAATGATCTAATTTTATGAGTAGTTTCTGTTCTGATTGCTCAGTGCCCACGCTATGCTTATTATTAAACATTTTAAATATCACTTCTAGACCAATATGATTATCAGCCAAGGGCATTCCCTGGTGGTCCAGTGGTTAGGACTTAGTACTTTCAATGCCAGGGCTGGGATTTGATCCCTGGCTGGGGAACTAAAATCCCACAAGCTGTGTAGCACAAAAAAAAAAAAAATAATAATAATATCAGGCAAGTGGAAGGGTAGGCCCATGATAAGGGAAGCTAAGATCTGAGTATAAAGCCAGCTGACACAGTCTTAAGAAAGCTTAAATTTGGTCTGATTACCTATAGGGAGCTACAAGGAATCCAATGTAAAAATACTGTTAACTAAAAGTAAAGTTTCTTTGAAATTGGTATTCTGAATAAATTAGAGAAGAAAATCTTAAACACAAATAAGAAATATAAAATAAGGAGGGAGCTGAGTAGCTCTGGAAATAAATAAGGCCTAAATCCAAAATGTGTTAAGTTCAAAAGTGGGGAATCGAAGTTTGCCAGTTCAATTTTAGAGATGGACTTCAAATTTAATTATCTTTTTTCAGTTACAAGTCACCAATTACATGAAGTGCCCTGCCTTTCTGTCTTAATTAGAATGGCTGCTTAATTTAATTTGGGCCTGCTGACCAAAAGAGTCCTAACGGGTATTTAAACTCACAATGCACAGTGACAACCAGGTTATGGAGATTTTCTCTAGGGTATTACAGGATGAATTCATTCAAAAGCATTCAAAACAAGTCATTAAACAAGAATTTCTAAATCACAACTAATTTTATAATTTACATAAAATATCTCAAAAGATTGGCAAGCGCAAATTTACATTTCATAATTAACTCTAGAGCAGAGGTTAGAAAGCAGATATCACTAGGAGGCCTTATTCCTATGAAATAAATATGTAGAAAGTTCAGACCTGAGATGAGCCCAGCACAAAAAGCTTAGACCCTTTGCTGTCTCATTGGCTTACTCAAAAAGCTTAGACCCTTTGCTGTCTCACTGGCTTACTCTGTCTCCTCCAACCACACTCTCCATTCATTCTCACATCCAAAATAACAGAGAAACATGGTGCCCAGGATACCTCAAGGCATTATTTTCAAAAGATGCTCCAACAAGCATCAGGAAGTATATGAAATGTTCTGGGTAGTTACAGAGGAGCAGTAGCTACCAAAGGGACTGGGCACCAAGCCCCTAGCCCCTACTTCAAGTATACTCACTCTCCCTATATTTATTTTTATATTGTATTTTATTTTTATATTTATATACAAATACATTTTATATTTATATTACACTTTTATATTTATGTCATATTATATTTTACAGTATATTTTTGCATTACATTATATTTTTTATATTTATAAAATATTTACCTAAAACAGATTCCATGGTTCAAAAAAGTTTGCAGACTACTACATAAAATGACCCAAATTATAACTAGAAAAAAAGTACAAATGTCACTTAAAGACACCTAAATATTAGTTGGATGAACAGAGCACACATACACTGATAATTTATGGTAATTGAGACTTAAATCATGATCACATTGACCTTTTCACTATGTGTGGGGAAAATAAAATAGTTCAGCAAGGAAAAAAACTGAGTAGTCAAGAGGGAAGATTTAAGAGTGATTCAGATTCAGGTTACCTTTGCATACAAGTAATTTTTATTAAAGAAATTGAGATGAGTCCTTTTTTATTGTTAATAGACAGTTGTATATGTATAGTTAGTTTTTATAAAATTAAAAGACATTTCAATATGTCTAAAATAGGATAGTTTTTTTTTTTTTTTTTTACTTTACTATATTGTATTGGTTTTGCCATACATTAACATGAGTCCGCCACGGGTGTACACGTGTTCCCAATCCTGAACCCCCCTCCCACCTCCCTCCCCATACCATCCCTCTGGGTCATTCTAGTGCACCAGCCCCAAGCTTCCTGTATCCTGCATCAAACCTGGACTGGCGATTCGTTTCTTATATGATATTATACATCTTTCAGTGCCATTCTCCCAAATCATCCCCCCCTCCCTCTCCCACAGAGTCCAAAAGACTGTTCTATACATCTGTGTTTCTTTTGCTGTCTTGCATACAGGGTTATCGTTACCATCTTTCGACTTTCACTTTCACTTTCATCAGATACGAGTGGCCACAGTATGTTAAGAAGCCCTAAATGGAGAGATGGAAAAAACAATATTTTAGGACTTCTCTAGTGGTCCAGTAATTAAGAATCCTCCTGCCAGTGCAGGGGACACAGGTTTGATCCCTTGTCCAGGAAGATCCCACATGCCTCAGAGCAACTAAGCCCATGCGCTACAACAACTGAGCCCATGCTCTAGAGCCCATGCTAGGCCACGAGAGAAGCCACCACAATGAGAAGCCCATGAACCACAATAAAGACTCGGTGCAGCCATAAACAAACAAATAAGAAGTTAAGAAGAAAAACTGTTCTAATTTTTTTCTATTAAAAAAATAAAAGAAAAAAGAATATTTTCTCATCATAATGTTTGTTTTCTTTGGAAAATATCTGTTGGGTATGACCAAGAATAAAATTAAACCCAACAACAAAGTTACAGTATATGGACTTAAAATTTCAAACTGCTTGAGCATTGAGATGGTTACCCTTTCCCTCAAAGTATTTGTCTTTAATGTATAAGCTGGTATAAGCGGCAAAGAACATTTTATGTAGAAAAACTAATAGTTAAACTTATTCTTATAGAATGATTTTAATTCCTTAAAAACAAAAATTATTAAATGTGAACCTAAATTTCATCATGCCTTCAGTTCTAACAACCAGCTTCAAGATAAACATGCCAGAAAAGAAACATGTGCATGGAGATGCTGGGAGCAAAATGCAAACTATGGGGAAAGCTGTTGAGTTTGAATCTTTCAGCAAATAAACTGCAAGGGGAAAAGAGTGGAGACACTCTATAAAGAAATTTAAGAAACATGGCAATGAATTAAAATGTACATTTCCTTTTGGATCCTCATTCCAAACACCTGGACAAAATTTAGACAGTGGAGAAATCTGAATACAGATTGTAAGCATGTGTGCATGCATGCTAAGTCACCTCAGTCGTGTCTGACTCTACGAGACACTATGGACTGTAGCCCACCAGGCTTCTCTGTTCATGGCATTCTCCAGGCAAGCATACTGGAGTGGGTTGCCATGCCCTCCTCCAGGGGATCTTCCTGACCCAGGGATCGAACCTGCATCTCTTATGACTCCTGCACTGGCAGGGGGGTTCTTTACCACTAGCACCACCTTGGAAGCCCACAGATTGTATAAAGATGCTTAAATTTTAGAGATACATACTAAAATATTTGTGAAAATAATAAGATTTCTAAACTTGTTTCAAAATAATTTGGGGAAAAGAATGGGTATTGCTATACATGAAACAAGATTGGCCATAAATTAACAATTGTTGATACTGAGTAATGAGCACATGGGGGTTTCAGTTCAGTTCAGTTCAGTCACTCAGTCGTGTCCGACTCTTTGCAACCCCATGAACTGCAGCATGCCAGGCCTCCCTGTCCATCACCAGCTCCCAGAGTTCACTCAGACTCATGTCCATCGAGTCGGCGATACCATCCAGCCATCTCTCCTCAGTCGTCCCCTTCTCCTCCTGCCCCCAATCCCTCCCAGAGTCTTTTCCAATGAGTCAGCTCTTCGCATGAGGTGGCCAAAGTACTAGAGTTTCAGCTTTAGCATCATTCCTTCCAAAGAACACCCAGGACTGATCTTCTTTAGAATGGACTTGTTGGATCTCCTTGCAGTCCAAGGGACTCTCAAGAGTCTTCTCCAACATTTACTGTGCTACTATATCCTTTTACTTTTCTGTTTATTTGAAATTTCCCATAACAGAAAGTTATAAAGAAAATGAAGTATTAATAAAATAAAATGCAAAAATAAAATGATTGAAATTCGTATGTAGTAGAAGGTTTTGCCTGTCTTGTAAACAGTGCAACCAGTCTTACTGTCTTGATTTCCATTGGCCAGCTGTGCATCAGCTTCAAATCTTTGACATGTAAATATAGTTGGAATATGGGAAATTGCCATCAAATAAGTAGTTGAAGGCATGTTACAGATAGACACACAATGTTTCCTGAGAGTTCTCAGAGTGGGCCTGTCAAAGGGCCCTACTACCTATTGGGTTGGCCAAAAAGTTTGTTTGGGTTTTTCTCGCCAACCCAATACAGTAGTATCACCAAACTCATTCTATGACTTGGCTCACTTTTTTCTCTTGTCCAAGCTTTACTCCCCAGTCATTCAAATTCCCTCTAGACAGCTGTCTAATGCAACAAATATCTAAATGTGGCTGGGAAGATACACTCAAACTACACCATAAAAATATGTTTAAAAGCTGTAATATCAAAGACTTCCCTGGTGGTCCAGGGGCAAAAACTCATCACTCCCAATGCAGGGGCCCAGGCTCCATCCCTGGTCAGGGAACTAGATCTCAGATGCCACAACTGAGTTCCCAAGCTGCAACTAGAGATTCCACACGCTGCAATTAAGACCCAGCCAGGGACTTAGCTGGTGGATAAGAGTTCACTTGCCAATGCAGGGAACTTGGGTTCAGTTCCTGGTCCAGGAAGAGTCCACATGCAGCAGATGCAGCTAATCCCGTGCACCACAACTATTGAGCCTAGCTCTAGAGCCCGGGGAGCCACAGTGAGAGAAAACACCACAATGGAAAGCTCATGAACCATAACAGAGTATCTCTGTTCTCCGCAACTAGAGAAAGCCAGTGCAAAGCAAGGAAGATCCAGCACAGCCATAAATAATTACATAGACAAAAAGATCACTTAAAAAAACATTAAGTGTGTGTGTGTGCTCTTTGCTTAGTCGTGTCTGACTCTGCAACCTCATGGATTGTAGCCCACCAGGCTCTTCTGTCCATGGACTTCTCCAGGGAAGAATACTGGAGTGGATTGCCATTCCCTTCTCCAGGGGATCTTCCCAACCCAGGGACTGAACCTCAGTCTCCTGCATTGCAGGCAGATTCTTTACTGACTAAGCCACCAAAATAAATAAATAAATAAATATTTATAAAAATAAAAGCTGTAATATCAGGCAGGGCAGAACACGCTTCCAGCATATCCTTTTTTTTCTCTCTTTCTTTCCAACAGAATTCTAATATGCATAATTTAAAATCCTCACCATTCCAGACTCTCACAAGAGGGTTAGTCATATGACCTAGTCCTGGTCAACAAAATTTAAGTGAAAAATTTTGAAAGGGGATTCTGGCAATATCCTTTTAAAACTGACCAACTCATTTCTTTCTTTTCTTCCTAGTTTTCCTGTATGGATCGCAGCATGACAATGATACTTTTTGTTGCAACTACCATATTGCAATTATGGGAACAAAACCCACATGCTAAAGATTACAGAGCAGGAACAGGAAAGAAGACTTTTCATTAAACAGCTGAGCAGCCATGAAGTGCCTACCCACAGTCTTTATGATACAAGAAAAATGGATCCTTATTTTAAGCTACTGCCATAGGTTTCTTCTATGTAGAGCTAAAAACGATGCCTAACAAATATATTATCAGGCTAGTAAATGCCGAAAGTTTGAAAAATATGATCTTCATTAATAAATTCCCAGAGAAAAACTCAAAGTTCACAAATTAAATCTAAATTGTTTTGTAAGTATAAATCAAAGACAGTAAAGTAAAAATGTTATCCTCAGAATTCTTCACTTTGCTTGATCTCAGAAAGTCTAAATATCTGGGCATTACAGATGTCTCTTCCACCATGAATCCTCTATGTGCCTCTGACTCAGTTTACTGATCTTTTATTGAAAACATATTACATTCCTACTTTTTATTTGTGCCTGAAAAGAGATTATATGTGTAATGTAACCTTCTAATATAAGAAACTTCTACTTTCAATAGAAAAAGAAACTTACAAATTTCCTGATTTAAAATGAAAAAGTGCATTGTAGCATCCTGTTATCCACATTCCAAGTACTATAAAAAGTCAGAATAAAACAGTCCGTATTTTGCTTTTGTGTAAATTTGAAAATTGTGCCTCTTACAGGGACCGTCTTACTGCTGTCTGATATATATCACATAAAAATACAAGTAGAAGAGTGTGACGGTGGTGGTTTAGTCCCTAAGTCGTGTCCGACTCTTTTGCAACCCCATGGACTGTAGCCTGCCAGGCTCCTCTGTCCATGGGATTTCCCAGGAAAGCATACTGGAGTGGGCAGCCAATTATTTCTCTAAGGAGATCTTTCTGACCCAAGGATCGATCCTGGGTCTCCTACATTACAGGTGGTCTCCTGTACTGCAGGCAGATTCTTCACCAACTGAGCCACCAGGGAAGCCCAAGTATACAAGAATCATATACAAAGTACAGGTTTCCCTGCTGGCTCAAATGGTAAAGAATCTGCCTGCAATGCAGGAGACCTGGGTTCAATCCCTGGGTCAGGAAGATCTCCTGGAGAAGAGAATGGCAACTCACTCCAGTATTCTTACCTGGAGAATTCCATGGACAGAGGAGCCCGGCAGGCTACAGTCCACAAGGCCGCAAAGAGTCGGACATGACTAAGCAATCAACACACACACGAGTACAAAACATGTAATGTAATAAGAACCCCTAGAGGTATCCACGTAACCTGTACAGGGATCCATCCAACCTGGAATAATTAAAAAATCATCACAGACTAAAGAATTCAGAGATGTCACACATGGGAATGGTTCTGAACTAAGCCCTCAATATGTTCATTAGGCAAAATAGAAGATAAGTCAAACTTTGTGTTTTACAGATTTTAGATTACATTTTCATCATTTCAAGAAAGAGTATCTACCCACAGAAAACCATAAAGGATACCTCTAACCCAGATTCCTGCATCTTACAAAGTCTGCAAAGATAAAGAGCGTTTTAATCTTGCTGTTAGAAATCCACAGATGCCTAATCTCCCATGACACAAAAGAACTCACTCACAGAGTAACAGTAAACCAAATTTCAGAAGAGCTTTCATGGTCTTGAAAAGCACACATCTGCAGGGAAATGAACATATGCAGGGGAAGTAGAGTAATAATTACCCACCTGTGATACTCCATGTGCAGCTGTGAATATCAGTAGTGCCACAGTGAACCTGCAACACTTCTGGCTGAGACCTCCAAGCCAGGGGTTTTATTTGGGGGAAAAAAAAGAATGTACCTTTTATCCACCTTCTGATCAAGACTATAACATAGCAGAAGAACTTGATTTAATGACATTTTTCAAGTAGAATGCTCATTCGAGGGCTCTGGAAAATATACTTCTGAATATTTAAAAGCAGAGACATCACTTTGCTAACAAAGGTCCATCTAGTCAAAACCATGGTTTTTCCAGTAGTCATGTATGGATGTGAGAGTTGGACCATAAAGAAGGCTGAGTGCTGAACAATTGATGCTTTTGAAGTGTGGTACTGGAGAAAACTCTTGAGAGTCCCTTTGACAGCAAGGAGATCTAACCAATCAGTCCTAAAGGAAATCAACCCTGAATATTCATTGAAGAAATAATGCTGAAACTGAATCTCCAATACTTTGGCCATCTGACAGAAAGAGTTAACTCACTGGGAAAGACCATGATGCTGGGAAAGGTTGAGGGCAAGAGGAGAAGGGGACAACAGAGGATGGATGGTTGGATGGCATCACTGACTCAATGGACATAAATATGAGAAAACTCCGGGAGATAGAGGGGGACAGGGATGCCTGGTGTGCTACAGATCATGGGGTTGCAATGAGTCAGACGCTGCTGAGCAACTGAACATCAACATGGTTCCTTTCAGATTAAACACGGGAATGATATCATTCTTGGGTGGGATCAGGTGGAAATTCATTTCCAGGTAGATGAAGTCAAGCATACTTGACAGGGAATCCAATTGCATGAGAATTCTTTGAAGCAAAAGAATTCTCAGCTCACCTTGCTCCTTTCATCACTAAATGGAACCAAAAATTTGAAATTTTTAATAAACTCCCTATTTCCTTAGATGTTAGTCAGTGCACACTAGACCTAGAGAATAACCTTTCAAAACACCAAACCACATAATTAAACTGGTTCACATTTATTTTTAGGGCAGTGTTTCCCCATCTTTCTTGGGTCATGCTCATTTCACACTCATTGAAAATAGTTGTATTTATAAAACACAAATATAAAAAGTCTTATTTATGAAGAATATAGATGAGATATTCACAACCCATGAAAAAAGATCTGAGGGTTCCTGACATTGTAATCTCCAACCAGCCTCCCAAAGGCTGAGGAAATCCGGACCTTGGCTTAACTAGAACCCATTTAAGGAAGAGGAGGAAATACCATGACGGGTATTTGTAATTCTGAAAGAAGAAGAAGAAGAAAAAGAAGCCAAGACTGCTGCTGCTGATGCTGCTAAGTTGCTTCAGTCATGTCCAACTCTAGCGCCCCATGGACTGCAGCCTACCAGGCTCCTCCATCCATGGGATTTTCTAGGCAAAAGTACTGGAGTGGGGTGCCATTGCCTTCTCCGGAAGCCAAGACATTGGGGTATAATTAGTTTTCCTTTTTCTCTCATACCCAGAAATTGCTTTAGTCCTTATTAAGCAGTAAGAAAAAAATTATACCTAATATTTCTCTGCCTACACTATGTCTAGAAATATCAAAGTTCTGTTCCCTCTGGCTTGGCTTTTATAATAGAAGCCACAGCTCCCAATGAAACTTGGCTACTGAAAATCAAAAGCATGAATTTGAGACTATTATCTAGCTATGGTTTAAAACTTTAAAAACTCTACTTGAACTCAAAGACTAACGAGACTGTTCTGTTCTGGGTAGAATCTACCTTCCACTTCCCTGGACAATATATTTCAGCTTCAAGGCAAATGCCTTAACATAAAATGTGAGTGCTAAGTTGCTTCAGTCATGTCTGATTCTTTGCAACCCTATGGACTGTAGCCTGCCGGGCTCCTCTGTCCATGGGATTCTCCAGGCAAGCTGGAGTGAGTTGCCAGATACCTCCACGGTATCTTCCCGACCCAGGGATAGAACCTGTGTCTCTTATATCTCCTGCAATGGCAGGCAGGTTCTTTCCACTAGTGCCACAGGGGAAGCCCCTAACATATACTACAGTGGGGAAACATATTATACTTATATTATTTATTCATTTACTAGGTGAAGAGGTGACATTTCAATAGGATAGAAAGATACATACGCAACAAACTTTGATGCAAAGCAGACAGTTACCTATACTTGAGAAGACAAATATGCAAAAGTTTCTGGGAGGCCTTTAATTAAAGTGATTCTCCTAAAAAAAAAAAAAAAAAAAGTCAAGAAATATTTGGAAAGCTGTTAACCTGATATTTACTTGAAAATATTTCTTGCAGGCTTATTACTTTTTTATTTCAGTAGCTGGTTCTATCCACACAAAACTCAATAAAGCTTTGTTAATTTAACCATTGTCAGCAAACAAGAGTTCTGGGATATGAATTTTCCAGAGAACTCTGGTCTGCCTCCTAAAGCCCTAATTCTCATTTTCTGCTTTATTATTTAACTTAAAATTTTCTTCTACATAATTTTATTCTTCATTTTCTTCTATACAAAAGCAAGACATGCTCACTGTGGGGGAAAAAATAAATCATATAACACGATAAAAGAAGAAATAGGTAAAATATTATTACCTAAGTACATTACTAACACTTTAGATATATCATCCAGGCGTTTTTACATGCATGGATATTAATACACAGAATAATACAATTTTAAAAGTACTGTTTAATATTGATGATGTTTGTTGACCTGCTTTATATGTGGAACATTACATAATAGACATTGAAAAAGAGAGATTTCGAATGTTTTCCTAATCTATTTAAACAAGAATATTGATTCTAGGTTAGTTTTTAGTTTTTCCTATTGTAAATGATCTGGCTATCAAGTGTGTCCACAGAGGTTTTTTGCACATGCCTTCTGCACACAGGTATTCCCATAGGATGCAGATTCTTAGAAGTAGGGTATCTTGAGCAAAATGTATGTATATTTAACAACTTGATACATATCATCAAAGCAACTCCTAGATGGTTTCTGTCACCACACTAATGAGAATGAGAATGACCATATCCCAACACTGCCAAACTATAAAAATAGTTTATATTTAAACTATTAAAATAGTTTTCTATTTTGCCAAACTGTAAAATGTTTTTATTTGATTAAAAGTGAACTTGAATATTAGTTTTATGTTTACTTCTGTTTCATCTTTAAAATATTCCTGTTGATATGTATATCTTTTTCTCAATAATTAGAAGAAGATTTTATTTTGTTGTTGTTGTTCAGTCACTAAGTTATGTCTGACTCTGTGACCCCATGGACTGCCCCACACCAGGCTTCCCTGTTCTTCATCATTATCCCCTGGAGGTTGCTCAAATTCATGTCCACTGAGTCTGTGATGGATACTATCTAATCATCTCATACTCTGCCACCCTCTTCTCCTTTTGCCTTCAATCTTTCCCAACATCAGGATCATTTCCAATGAATCAGCTCTTCACATTAGGTGGCCAAAGCAGTGGAGATTAAGTTTCAACATCAGTCCTTCCAATGAATATCCAAGGTTGATTTCCTTTAGGATTGACTGCTTTGATCTCCTTGCCATCAAAGGGATCTCAAGAGTCTTTTCCAGCGCCACAATTTGAAAGCATCAATTCTTCGGGGCTCAGTCTTCTCTATGGACCAACTCTCACATCTATACATGACAACTGGAAAAACCATAGCTTTGACTAGATGGACCTTTTTTGGCAAAGTAATGTCTCTGCTTTTTAATATGCTGTCTAGGATTGTCATAGTTTTCCTTCCAAGCATCTTTTAATTTCATGGCTGCAGTCACAGTCCACAGTGATTTTGAAGCACAAGAAAATAAAATCTGTCACTGCTTCCACTTTTTCCCCTTCTATTTGCAATGAAGTGATGGGACCAGATAGCATGATCTTAGTTTTTGGAAAGTTGAGTTTTAAGCCAGCTTTTTCACTCTCCTCTTTCACCCTCATCAAGAGGCTCTTTAGTTCCTGTTCACTTTCTGCCATTAGAGTAGTATCATCTGCATATCTGAGGTTGTTGATATTTCTCCTGGCAATCTTGATTCCAGCTTGTGATTTATCCAGCTTGGCATTTTGCATGATGTAACTGATATAACCCTTTCTTGGTTATATATATGGAAATTTCCATTTTTCATCTTTTATTTCTGATTTTTTAATTTATTATTTAGTAACATCTATAAAAGTTTCTCCCTGTTCTAATATTTGTGTCAGGCTTAGAAAGTTCTCCTAAACCCCAAGGTTATAAAAAAAATTGTATAAAAACATGTATTAGCAAACAATAATAATAAAAATCAATGCTTTTTAAAAAATTTTTAATATTTTGTTCATTTATGTAAGAGTACAAGAAAGAGGGGAACTTCCCTGGTGGTCCAGTGGCTAAGACTCCATGCTCCCAAAGCAGGGGTTCGATCCCTGGTTAGGAAACTAGATCCCGCATGCAGAACTAAGACCCAGTGCAGCCAAATAAATATTTTTGTTTAAAAAGTGCAAGAGAGAGAAATTATTTTTCTCTCTAAAAAAAAATTGTTTGTCAGCATAACCAACTTCATCTAATGACAAATTCAATCTTTCTTCACTGATATGAATGGACTGTTTTGTCACATACTGCTGCTGCTGCTGCTAAGTCACTTCAGTCATGTCCGACTCTGTGCGACCCCACAGACGGCAGCCCACCAGGCTCCCCGTCCCTGGGATTCTCCAGGCAAGAACACTGGAGTGGGTTGCCATTTCCTTCTCCAATGCATGAAAGTGAAAAGTGAAAGAGAAGTCGCTCAGTCGTGTCCGACTCTAGCGACCTCATGGACTGCAGCCTTCCAGGCCCCTCCATCCATGGGATTTTCTAGGCAAAAGTACTGGAGTGGGGTGCCATTGCTTTCTCCGTTGTCACATACTAACTTTCATATACTCCTACAGCAGTCTTCTCTCTATATATATGTATCTATACACATATACATACATATTTACAAACATATATACATACATATATATGTATGTTTATGTATACATACACATTTATACACACATATACACAAATATATAGGTATACATTTATAAATAATCTTTTTCTGACTTAAAATTGGAATTTTGATTTGGATTAAATAATGATATAGATTCATTTGTAGAAAATTAATATTCACACTATTTATACTTTCTACCTCAAAACATAAAATGCATGATGCTCAGTAGTTTTCACACATAGTTCCCATAAATACCATATTAATTACATTAGTACACACATTATAGGTTTTCTAACTGGTTATTTAAATATATCAGAATGCTCTTGATAGTTCACTTGCATCAATACTTTACTAAAGTCTCATTTATTAATAGTGGGTTTCAGTATATTCCCTTTTTTCTTTTTTTAGGTCAAGGATCAGACTCTTGAAAATAAGGATAATTAGCCTCTAACTTTGTAAAAATTTTGCTTCATGAATTTTTTTCTATCATTGAAATTAATCAACTGTGAACCAGTTTTTTTAAGATTGGGTATAAGTTACTCTTTGGGGGAGGAATGCCTCTATGTTTCAAATTTGTCACATTTTTTGAGAGTCACAGTGATGAATAAATGCAGGTACATGTGGGATTTGTGCTAAATTTGATCATTTCTAACCTGATTTCAGTTTTTCTAATTATCTTTATTACTAAGACCAATCTGCAGTCCGACAGCTTTTAATTTTGGATGTTATACTTTTCATTTATAGAAGTTCTATTTGGTTCTTTTTTCCAAATTTGCTAAGTCACCTTGAAAATATGTTAAAGCTCATCAATTTTTCTATAAATACAATAAATTGAGTAATTCAGAATTTGTGTATGACAATTCCAGCATTTGAATTATACATCAGGCATTTTCTAATGCCTTTTGTTTCTGCAGATTCTCTATTTTCCAGCTTTACTGAAATATGATTGACATGTAACATTGTGCAGTTTTAAGATGTACAATGTGATGATTTGATACATGCATATGTTGAGAAGTGTTTACCAGAATAAGGTTAGTTAACACATCCTTCCATTCACATAATTACCATCTGTTTTTGTTGTTATGGTGAGAACATTTGAGCTCTACTTTCATAACAACTCTCAAGTATACAATACAATATTGTTAACTATGCTGCTGCTGCTGCTAAGTCACTTCAGTGGTGTCCGACTCTGTGCGACCCCATAGACGGCAGCCCACCAGGCTCCCCCGTCCCTGAGATTCTCCAGGCAAGAACACTGGAGTGGGCTGCCATTTCCTTCTCCAATGCATGAAAGTGAAAAGTGAAAGTGAAGTTGCTCAGTCGTGTCCAACTCTTCATGACCCCATGGACTGCAGCCTACCAGGCTCCTCCGTCCATGGGATTTTCCAGGCAAGAGTACTGGAGTGGGGTGCCATCACCTTCTCCGTTGTCACCATGGAATATATTAGATCCCTGCAACTAATCGATCTTTTAACTGAAACTTTGTACCCTTTGACCAACGTCCCTCCATTTCTCCCACTTTTTAGTCCTTAGCAAACACCATTTTTATTCTCAATTTCTAAGTTGGATGCTTTTAGATTCCATCTATAAGTGAGATTATATAGAGTCTGTCTTTCTCCCTCTGACGTATTTCACTTAGCATAATGCCCTCATTGTCCATCAATGTTGTCACAAATAGCAGGATTTCTTTCTTTTTATGATGTAATAATATTCTATTGTGTATATATACAATATATATATAAAGAAAATTTTCTTTACCTATTCATCCATCAATGGACACTTAGACTGTCTTCGTGTCCTGACTATTGTGAATAATGTTGTAATGTACAACACGGGAGTACAAACATCTCTTCAACATGGCGATTTCATTTCTTTTGGATATGCATGTGGAAAAGCCTTTATCCCACCTATATTTCTGAAGAACGACTTTGCTGGCTAAAGTATTCTTGGTGGGTTTTTCATTTTTTCTCTGAATGTATAATCTTACTCATACCTTGGCCTGCAAGGTTTATGCTAGAAATCCACTGAAGGCCTTATGGTGGTTTTCCCTTTTATGAGAGAATTCTTCTTGCTGCTTTTAAAATTCTCTCCTTATCTTCAGTTTTAAACAGTTTTATTATAATACATATTGGAGTAGTTCATTCTGGATTGAAATTATGGGATGACCTATTAGCTTCATGAATTTGGATTTAGGAAACTGGAATCTCCCCAGATTTAGGAAGTTCTTGGAAATTTTATCTTTAGAAAAGTTCTCTCTCTTCTACTTGGACTCCAGTGATGCCTAGATTGCTTTATTGATGGTGTCTCATAAATCCTAAACACTGTTTTCCTTTCATTCTTATTACTTTTTTCCCTTCTGACTGGATAATTTCAAATAACCTGTTTTCAAGCTCACTGATTCTTTCTTATGTTTGGTTGAGTCTGCTGTTGAAACTCTTTATTAAATTCTTCAGTTCAGTCCATTGTATTCAGCTCCAAATTTTGGTTTGGTCTTTTTTATGTTTTATATTACTTTGTTGAACTTTTCATTTTGTTCTTACTTAATTTCCTTGATTTCATTAAATTGTTTATCTGTGTCTCTTGTAGCTCTCTGAGCATCTTCAAAATAATTATTTTGAATTCTTTGTTGGGAATTCTCAGGTCTCCATTTCTTTGGGTTCAGTTACTACAGATTTACCATGCTCCTTTAGTGGTATCACCTTTCCCTGATTGTTTTGTGATCCCTATAGCCTTGCACAGGTGTCTGCACATTTGAAGAAGCTGTCACCTTCCCCCAACTTCATGGACTGACTTTAGTAAGAAAAAACCTTCACCTGAAGATAGGGCATATTGGAATATGCTGTAACCCAGGGTCTAGTGGTGGAGGACACCAGGGCAGAGGGGTGTGATGGCTCCAGGTCTTGGGGGTTGTGATGTCTCATTGGTGCAGGCTGCTGGGATCCGTAGCACCAACAACTGGGCGGTTCTTGGTAGCACTGTAGGGGATCCACAGTGGCTGCAGGGGCTGTTGGAGTCAACAGCAACTTCAGGTCCAGTGGTGAGGGATCTGGGCAGGCAGCAGTGTTGTCTGGAGCTGATGGTTTACACACACCTGCTGTTATGGCTAGTTGCAGGTGGCTGTGTAGTGGCAGAGGCCAGTTTCAGACACCTACATAGTGGTGTGAGCCAGCAGGTGATCAAGGAGGTAGGACCAGGGTCTAATTCTGGCACACTGGAAGCTTGGATGTCCTGCTATAGGTGTGCACTCCTGTATCTTCAGGGTCTCCTCACTGGTGCATGCATGGCAGTGGAGGCAGTGCAGGGAATCAGGCCAGGGATGTGCAGCTGAAGGGGCTAGCTGTAGATCAGCCCAATGGTACAGGTCAATGACTAGAGATGGGGCCAAATCTAGACCCACAGGCATTTGTGGGGGCATTGGCCATCATCATAAATTCCCATGGCATCATGATCTCAACACTGGCAGGTACACAGCAGTAGAGGCCAGTGACAGGAGTCAGGCCAGCAGCATGCAGGTACACAGCCCCAGATCCACACACAGTGGAGATGGTCAGCCACAGGAGTCTAAGCTGGCTTCTTGCACTCATGCAGTGGCAGAGGCCTGGGCTGGTGGCCAGTATAGATCCCAGCAGGGGTGAAGGTGAAGAGGTAGAGGTGGGAGGGACTCAGGTGGCTAATGTCTGTGAATATAAACACCTGTAGGGTAAAACTGGTGAAATCTGCAGGGAGTCCACAGTGGTCATGTTAGGCATTGTTTTCTTCAGTATAGTGGTTGCTTCTGCAATGTGGCTATTACTGGTGACCCTGCTCTTCTTACTCACTCCCAGCTGTCTCTACACCTCTCAGCTTTGCAGGTTTCTGGGTAGGAATAAGGCGGGTCTGTCATGTAGTGCCCCCAAATCTGGGGAAGCTGGTCACATCCTCCTCTCCTTTTCTGGGCAAAGAGAACTCCTTATAGTTGGAGAGTTCCTTTGCCAGTCTGGGGTATGAGATGATGCAAACAAAATGAAGCTGTTCTTCCTTCCCTTTTTATACAGTTGTTCTCATTTTTGTGCCATTCATTATGTTGCTGAAGTTTCTCACAGAGCTCTCTAATTGTTGATCTTTGTGGAGGGATGGAGGCTGGGGTCTCCTACTTTGCCATTCTGGTGACATCACTCCTGTTTCTGCTGGTTCTTGTTCAGGTTGCCTGTTTTCTTGTATTCTTGGTTATCTTTCATAGCTTGCTAATTATTTCTCCTGGACAATTATCTGTGAGGGTCTTCCGGGACCAGAATTTACTTTGTCTTCTACCAGTGAGACAGTGTGCCTGCTTCTTCCAAGGTACCCTGGACCCCTAACAGAAGTTGCCTTCTCAACTAAATGCATGGGTAGAAGTTCCTTGACCAACTCCAGCCATGTACCTGTGGCCACAAAATCCTAAAGATGATTTTTCTTTTGTTCTTCTTCTGCCCTACTCAAAGCCGGGTAGCTTTATTTGAAGTTCAAGGTTCAAGGTCGGGTACTGATGACATTTTACAGATTTAGCATTCATAAGTAAAGCACACAGTTACATTTGAATTCCACATTAACAATGAACCATTTTTAAAATACAAATATATCCCAAATATTACAAAGAGCATAATTAATAATGAAATAATTTAATTATTTAGCTGAAATTAGTTTAACCGAATGCATTGTATCCTATCTTACAATTCTAATAATAGGTTTAGTTCTTATCCATACTTGTCCTGATGATCCCTTCTACCTCAAGGCTGCTGATAAAACGTACATGTGCAGCAGGGACAGATGTTCCCAAACAAATGACTTTGGTACTTGGATATCCTACTTACATATCTGATTCAACTTATCTTTCCAAAACTAGCTTGGCAGCTAGCCACTGTATTTTTAACTTGTCAATGTTGTTTAAAGAAATGGATTTTGTTTTTGTTGATGGTGGTAGTGGCTTTAATCCCACATTTTGTTTTTATTGTTTAAACAGGAAGTTTGCCCTGA
Organism: Bos indicus x Bos taurus; assembly: GCF_003369695.1. Classification (NCBI taxonomy): domain Eukaryota; kingdom Metazoa; phylum Chordata; class Mammalia; order Artiodactyla; family Bovidae; genus Bos; species Bos indicus x Bos taurus. Next base: position 58,176,584 of record NC_040077.1, read on the forward strand.
ATAACCTAGTCTGAATTACCCAGGAAGTAGTGTGAACCATTTCCATTCATTGAGGACTGAAGGATGTGTCTTCTCAACAACATGCAGCACAAAAGTTGCATATTAAGTGTATGGTACAGAAGCAGCTCTGAAATAGGCATATCTTTATCTGGCAGATATTTTCTCATACTTCAGATTCTACTCAACTGAACCTGTAAAACTGGAGCTTTCATCCCAGCTGGAATTAATGACTCCTTCCTCAGGGATCTCAGAGCCATTTGTAATTCTAATATGGCATTAAACCTTCCCTCGGATTACACAGATTTGTGTATCCACATCTACACTTCCCTTTGGAGTGAAAGCTTCTTGATGGCGTGGTTTTGTGTTGTCATCTTCAGAGCTCAGATAGCTCTAAGTATGGTGATGATTGATATGCTTTCAGCACTCAGAAGATTTGTGCTAAAATATACTGAATGAAAAGGAAACTGGTAGAGATTTCATCCAAAATCAGAAGTAATATATGTTCTAATATTTAAAAAAAGAGAGAGAGAGAGATGCAAATAGGTGAAGCCAGGTCGAAGACAGCCCTTACATGTACTATCTAGGAAGACCATCAGAGCTGTTATAGGCTATTAACACCTCCTTTTGAATACATTTATCCATGTCCCAGGTGGGGATATCACCCTCAAGGAATGACAGACACACAGCACAGATATAGGCTAACTGGGACAGAGTAAGGAGTATGTTTGGAGCCTGTGAAATTCATGGCCTATGGGGGTACCACAGTATTGGGACCCTAGAAAGCCATGGACTGCACAGAGAGATGAGTTAGGAACCAAGGTGGAATGACACCCATGAATGTACAGAATTTGGAAACAACAACAACTGTTTCTACTTTCAACTTCACCTCGATTGTGTAAGCATTCTCCAGTCAACTGTATAACACTGGCTGAGTAAGAGCAGGAGAGGAAGTGATGAGAAGGGGAGGGGTCCCAGGAAGCTAGATCCAAACCTCCTTCAGCTTATCGCCTCATGAGAGGACATCTGCAGTCTGAGGAGCTATTTGACAAGTGGATTGTAAATCCATCTCCACTTACAGCTATCTATCTCCCCAATCTGTATCCCTTCCCTGATATAGGAATTGGAATGGCAGCTCCTGCTCTGGGGCTCAGGGATATAGAACAACAAAGTGAAAGGAAGGACTGATGTCATTAAAAGGCATTAAAGGCAATGCCCAGAGTAGAGCAACCAATCATAATCTGATTGATCACCCTTCACAGTGCAGGGTGGACATCATACGAGCCCAAGAAACAGAGAGTAAGTAGAGCTGGCTAAAGAATTTCCTTTTGGAAAACGTATGAACACATTGTTTTGTGGCTGTTGTATGCTTGGCCAACATTCAGAGAACTGTCAGATGACAAGTGTACTCATCTGTCTTAGAAGTTGCAATGGTTGACTCTGAATGTCAACTTGGCTGAGCCCTGTTATGACAGGACATAGGGGCCCAAAACCCTTATTTTAAACATGCTATATCTTAGAGAGAGGAAAGCAAACTTTCTTTGTTTACCTTATCTATACCAAAGTTTATGAAGGGCTTTACCTGAACCCAAAATCTGTAGAGAGGTGAACTACCTGAACATGGAAAGAACAAAAGAAAGTCCTGATATAAACATCGATTCATGCAAAGACATCGGAAGGCTACAGGAAGTGACAGAGGCAGGGGGCTGCCATGGAAGTATCACTTCATGGGTAGTTCTACGGACATCTGTGTGTGTGTGTATATATATACATATATATATATATAGTGTATATATGTGTATGGTTGTAAATATATGTGTATTGATGTGTGTATCTATATATCTATGTATCATGATTCCAATAAATTACTATACTACTTTGGAAATATGACCACCCTGATTCTAGATGAAGTGGAAACTCCAGGACCCATTGGTTCCACGCACATAGTGTGTGTAGTACTTAGGAGCACAGGCTCTGGTGCTCCAGAACCCTGGATTTGAATTCTGAATCTGTCACTTGCTGGAGGTCTATAGGAAAGTTATTTATTCTCTCTAAGTCCCAGTTTCCTAGAAGAAGAAATAGTAAAATACATAATTCAAAGGATTGCTGTATGGATGAAACAAAGCAACTCATTTAAAGACCTTATGACTCTTTAAATGCTCAAAAAATGCTATTCCTTATTAAAATTACTATTATTCGTAAGGAGTTCATGTAAATCAATAGTCTCTGAGGAATAGCTTTGGAGAGACAATAAGCTTAAAAGGTAGGAACCCTGTATGAAGTGACAGTGTGAGGAAAGGAAAGACTTGCCTAGCAGTCCATGAAAAAAAAGCAAACTTATCTTAGCAGACTATTTTGTTATTGCAGAACCTGGTCCATCTGTGGACAGCTCCAGGCTTTGCTCCAATGTGGAGAAACATTAGGGGCCTTTGAAATCCTGAGTACTGCTGGCTTCAACTTCAAATAAGTCAGATAAAAACACTCCTGCCCAAAAAGGAGCCAGTTCTGGCTGGGAATGTTCTATAAATTGATTTACCAAAGTTGGTCTGAGTCACTGCTTCATAGCTTTTTAATCGAGCTTTTTATAACCAAAGAAATCTTTCCTTACTGGGATAACTTATATACACATTATTAATATTTCAGTTGCTACCAAATATTTCTTATTTTTCTCAAACTTACACTGGTGGTGCCTATTTGCAATTGAAACCTTAATACTTCTGTGCTAATGCAAATGACAAAAAAAAAAAAAAAATTGGTATAAAGTGGGCCTGATTTTTACCATCTGAAAGAATTGAGTTATCACAGTTTTCAAAAGGCCTCCCCCTACTAGAATAAAGTTCAGATGAGAGGTAACACCCTGAATTTGCTTGCTTTTTAAATTTTTATTTATTTATTTTGGCAGTAGTGGGTCTTTGTTGCTGTGCATGGGTTTTCTCGAGTTACAGCGAGTAGGGGCTAATCTCCAGTGGCGGTGCTTGGGCTTCTCATTACGGTGGCTTCTCTTGTTGCACAGGCTCAGAAAAGCAAATGCTCTAGGCACACGGGCCTTCAGTAGTTGTGGCACATGGGCTTATTGCCGCGCAGCGTGTGAACTCTTCCAGGAGCAGCAATCAAACACATGTTCCCTGCACTTTAGTGCCCTTTGTACTTTAAACTACCAAGTTCAAATGCTTATGTTTCTAATTTCAAGTCCTACTTAAGGCTATGCTAACCAAGACAATGTTGCATTGATATAAAAATAGACAAATGGAACAAAATCTAGGATCCAAAAATATATCTAAACATTCATTTTTCACAAATTACCAATGAAAAAGGAATATCTTCTCCACAAATGATTTGGAACAACTAGAAAAAAACAACCTCAATTTTTACTTCATTCTACACAATATTAATTCTACACAATAATTAACCATAGCTCTACAGGTAACAATATTATAAAATTTTTGGATGGAAATACTATTATCTTGAGGTAGGCATAAAAAAACTCAGAGCATATTAGAAAAATCCTTGGATTTGGTCAAAATTAGAAACATTTGCTCTTCAAAAGACACCATAATAAGAAATCATTGACTGTGAGAAAATATTTATAGCACATATATGAGAAAGAATTCATGTCTAACATATATGAAGAAACCTTCCTTCTCTATTAGCAGACGACTTATTTAAGAGCACAAAAAAATTCCAACTGATACTTCACAAAGGAATAAATTTGAGTAGCAAATAAGGACATGAAAGGAGGCTTGCCATTCATCAGGAAAATGCAAGATTTAACTGTAATAAGTTCTTACACCTATAAGAATAGCGAAAATTAAAAAAGATTGATCATACCAAATGTTGACAAGGATGTGAAGCAAATGGAATGCTTAAGCTTTGCTAGCATGAATGTGAAATGGTTGAATCACTATGAAAAACAGCTAGGCAGTTTATTTAACAGTTGCACATATACCTCCTATATGATCCAATCTTTCCATTTCTGGGTATTTATCTAAGAGACATCAAACTATATGTCCATACAGAGACTAGCTGTTCATAGCAGCCTTACTCCAAACTGGATATAACCCAAATGTCTATCAGCAGGTAAACAGACAAATAAATGGTAATATATGTATATATAATGATATAGTACTTAGCAACAAGAAAGATGAAACAACAAATACATACAATATGACTAAATCTCAAAATCACTCTGTGGAGTGAAAGAAACTAGATTCAAAAGAGCATATGCTGCTGCCGCTGCTGCTAAGTCGCTTCAGTCATGTCCGACTCTGTGTGACCCCACAGATGGCAGCCCACCAGGCTCCATCCTCCCTGGGATTCTCCAGGCAAGAACACTGGAGTGGATTGCCATTTCCTTCTCTAATGCATGAAAGTGAAAAGTGAAAGTGAAGTCGCTCAGTCATGTCCGACTCCTAGCGACCCCACAGACTGCAACCTACCAGGTTCTTCCGTCCATGGGATTTTCCAAGCAAGAGTACTGGAGTGGGGTGCCATTGCCTTCTCCGCAAAAGAGCATATGCTGTTAGGTTTACTTGAAACTCTAGAAAAGACAATCTAATCCATAATGACAGAAGGAACGTCAGTGGTTGCTTAGGAATAGCAGTGTGAAGGAACTTGACTAGGAAGGGGCAAAGCAATCTTTTGTGGTTGTCAAAACAGGACATATTTTGACCGCAGAGACTTCCCTTGTGGCTCAGACGGTCTGCCTACAATGTAAGCATCTGCCTACAATGCAGGAGACCTGGGTTCAATTCCTGGGTTAAGAAGATCCCCTGGATAAGGAAAGGGCAACCCACTCCAGTATTCTTGCCTTGACAATCCCATGGACTGTAGCCTGCCAGGCTCCTCTGTCCATGGGACCGCAAGAATTGGACACGACTTAGCGACTAAACCACCACCACCAGTGTTTTTGTGGGTGTTTTATACCTTTATCAATGTGTGTGAGTACATTGGAGGTATATGAAGTATACCTCCATCAGATCAGATCAGATCAGTCCCTCAGTCGTGTCCGACTCTTTGCGACCCCATGAATCACAGCACGCCAGGCCTCCCTGTCCATCACCAACTCCCAGAGTTCACTCAGACTCACATCCATCGAGTCAGTAATGCCATCCAGCCATCTCATCCTCTGTCGTCCCCTTCTCCTCTTGCCCTCAATCCCTCCCAGCATCAGAGTCTTTTCCAATGAGTCAACTCTTTGCATGAGGTGGCCAAAGTACTGGAATTTCAGCTTTAGCATCATTTCTTCCAAAGAAATCCCAGGGCTGATCTCCTTCAGAATGGACTGGTTGGATCTCCTTGCAGTCCAAGGGACTCTCAAGAGTCTTCTCCAACACCACAGTTCAAAAGCATCAATTCTTTGGTGCTCAGCCTTCTTCACAGTCCAACTCTCACATGCATACATGACCACTGGAAAAACCATAGCCTTGACTAGACGGACCTTTGTTGGCAAAGTAATGTCTCTGCTTTTGAATATGCTATCTAGGTTGGTCATAACTTTCCTTCCAAGGAGTAAGTGTCTTTTAATTTCATGGCTGCAGTCACCATCTGCAGTGATTTTGGAGCCCAGAAAAATAAAGTCTGACACTGTTTCCCCATCTATTTCCCATGAAGTGATGGGACCGGATGCCATGATATTCGTTTTCTGAATGTTGAGCTTTAAGCCAACTTTTTCACTCTCCTCTTTCACTTTCATCAAGAGGCTTTTGAGTTCCTCTTCACTTTCTGCCATAAGGGTGGTGTCATCTGCATATCTGAGGTTATTGATATTTCTCCCAGAAATCTTGATTCCAGCTTGTGCTTCTTCCAGTCCAGAATTTCTCATGATGTACTCTGCATAGAAGTTAAATAAACAGGGTGACAATATACAGCATTGACCTACTCCTTTTCCTATTTGGAACCAGTCTGTTGTTCCATGTCCAGTTCTAACTGTTGCTTCCTGACCTGCATACAAATTTCTCAAGAGGCAGATCAGGTGGTCTGGTATTCCCACCTCTTTCAGAATTTTCCACAGTTTATTGTGATCCACACAGTCAAAGGCTTTGGCATAGTCAATAAAGCAGAAATAGATGCTTTTCTGGAACTCTCTTGCTTTTTCGATGATCCAGCAGATGTTGGCAATTTGATCTCTGGTTCCTCTGCCTTTTCTAAAACCAGCTTGAACATCAGGAATTTCACTGTTCACATATTGCTGAAGCCTGGCTTGGAGAATTTTGAGCATTACTTTACTAGCGTGTGAGATGAGTGCATTTGTGCAGTAGTTTGAGCATTCTTTGGCATTGCCTTTCTTTGGGATTGGAATGAAAACTGACCTTTTCCAGTCCTGTGGCCGCTGCTGAGTTTTCCAAATTTGCTGGAATATTGAGTGCAGCACTTTCACAGCATCATCTTTCAGGATTTGAAATAGCTCAACTGGAATTCCATCACCTCCACTAGCTTTCTTCGTAGTGATACCTCCATAGTCAATAATAATAAACTCCACTGAAACATACACTTCAAAATTTAGCTTCAAAACTTTTCAACCTTCTTTTCCCATTGCCATTTTCCCTTCTCCCAGGCAGCCTGTCCACAAACCTACAAATAAGACTTAAGTAGCATCTTGCTGTTAAAGTCAATGAAGGCTGCATACAGAAAACTGAACATCTTTATAAACAGTGAAGAAAATCAGTCTATCATCAAAACAATTTAAGTGTTTGTATTAGAGTTGATCACCATAAGCATTATTTAAACATTTATTTAACTGCATTTTCTTTATTTTTATTTGGTTGTAGAAATTCATTTTCAGAGCTTCTCCATACATAAAAATATTCAAACCAATCAAAAATTTAAAGGACAAGAAATAAGCAGTAAATAAATATTTACTTTTTTTTTTGGCTAGTGAAAATTTCCTTTATTATATTAAAGCTCATTCTTGTATTCTGAACAATTAAAAAGATTTAACAGCTTATCCAAGTATTTTGTTGAAAACATTTTCAGATATTTCATATACACAGTGTTGCTAAAACTGAAAGCTTGATTTAATTTTTGCATATTTACTTTTTATATTAAAATATTTACTTTTTATATTAAAAATCAACTTCTTGGGTGCTTTTAGAGATGGTCTTAATTCATAAATGCTGGGAATAAATATATGGAAAGACTGGCCAGCCTGTTGGACTAACATAAGCTCTGTCATACGATTCTTGTGTCTCTCAAGAATTCAGGAGATACAAAGAGGAAATCAAATCTCCCCATTGCCTTGCCCTCCCCATCCATGAATTACATAACTATTGTGAGTCTTAGCATTTTTATACTTTCAACCCAGCAAGTGCTTAGAGTGATGCACTTGAAACTTACTTGAGATTTAAAAACAAAAACAAAAAAACAAAAAACTGAGCAAAGTCTGCTGCTATTTCTTCTGACTCTCATCCTGGCACTCAGATTGTACATCAAGACTCTAATACTAAAAAGGTCAGAGGAAATGTTCCCTAATATAGGATCTAAGGACCACCATTGTGGTCCCCACTGTCTGGGAGATACAACTGTATGTCCCAAAAAATGGAAGAAATAACAAGTAAGGAAAAATAACTTGAAAGTGCTAGTTCTCTCCCCTTACTCTTTGCAGAAGTCTGTTTAATATAGAAAATTATGGTTCATTCTTTTTCAACCAGCTTTCACTCTCTAGTCCTAAGCTGCTAGCATGTGAAAAACCCTGTTACTGGACTGGTTAAGGGTCACAGAAACAGAAAACTTGGAAGTCAAGAAAGATCTACAACAGTGGCTACAGATAAGGAGAAAATACATATGGTGGTAATACGACCAGGTTTTCAAAATGAGCCCTCTCGCTCCTATTTGGCTATCAATTCAAGATTGCCCAGTCCTCTCGTCTATGACCAATACCGTGGACCTCTTCATATTAACGATCTTCTATGCATGCACATATACACACATGCACACCAAGTGATGTCTGTGCCCTTATTCTCTCACTAGCCTAAAGACCAAAAGCATCAACTTACAGAAGTACATTCAGAATTCTGAGTCTGCCACTGTATAGTTTCCTATAGGAAATTAACTTCCAAAATGAATTACCAATATATTCATTTATTTACCGTATTTTTAAGGATCTGTCAGATTCTTCACTGGCCTTGTATCCAAATATTTTTCAGTACATTAAGAACGCTTTTAGTCCTTAGCTATACAAGATCCAAGGGTATTTCAAAGGAAGAGATTTATGAAGTTCAGCATGGATTTAAAATCTACTCTAAGGATGAAGATGGAAGGGAGGTGAAGAAGGAATAAAGAAAATACATCAAAAGGAAAGTGCTGTTCACTTCCCAAGTTCATCTTCCGGCAACACATAGGCAAGGAGCTCTTTCTGAAATGTTTCCCTGGGGAGCCTCATCAACCCCTTAACAGAGGTGACTTGGGTGTGAATGACTTTAAATGATCCTTCCTTCCTATCTGCCTACCTCCTTTCTTTCCTTTCTCATTCTCCTCTCTTCCCTCCTTTCTTTCTCCTGTCCTTTTATTTTTTTTTTGAAAATTTAAATCACAGATAAGTGTGAATTTATTTACATCTGTAAAAAACATTTATTTTGCCCACATTTATATATTCCTTTATAATATTTCTCTGCCATTTGTTTGCCACATGGCTGTTCCCTCCACCTCTTTTAAGTACTTGAAGGACAGAGTCAACAAATCCTTTTTGTTAATCTCTTCCCTTTTCTACCAGCTTCACATTTAACAAATATATACAGAATCTTGCAAAAGATTCTGTTCAGGATTAGTTCTCAGTAAATTCTTATTCTCTAAGGGAAGGGTATTAAATAAACTAAATAGAATTAAACTCATCATGTGAAGTTTTGTGAATTATTTAAGTGACTGCATTAAAAAAACAGTCATTTTTCAAATGACACTGAATTGTCTAAACATAAATTTACTTGTATCATATTTTCTACAGTTGACTCTACAAGGAGAGTCTTTTTCTAATCCTGTATAATAACTAAATATTCACAGGATTAATTTGGTAGATTCAGTGCATTACAGTAACAGTTAAATGACAACCACCTGATATGCACATCACTCATTCATCATATTAAAATCCTGAGACTCAATTTGAATTACCTGTAATTTTGAGAACTTCAAAAATATTCATGTATTCTGTTCTTGAAGCTTTCAAGTCCCGAGAAGATCAAAGAGATTTGTCCATCTGTGGAAACCTTCTTAAGAGCTTTCTAAGACTCTACGTATCATACACATTTCACATATAAGACAAGATTTAGGAGAATTTAGGCCATGGTGGTATAAATGTCAGATTCATTTGCTTATGAAATAAATAATGCAAATATTCTCTAGCAGCCATGATCATATTCTTCTTTTTGATGAAATACAGAAGCAGATGGGCCATTCAGGGTGATTAAAGCTAAGTAAAGTATTTTAATATGATGAATTTAAGGAAGGAAGGTCGAAATTTGAGAGGAAGGAGAGAGAGAGAGATTCTACCTAAATAATATAATTAGAATAGCTGGTAACAATCTGGTTCAACCAAATTTATTTTTTTCAGATGGGGAAACTGAGGCCCAGAGTTTAGAAGTAGCTTGCCACCTTCCTTATGTTTCTATTTCCTATTAGGACATCAGCTGTCTTATTAAATATATGTTGAAAGGAAAGTTTAGTCAGTCATGTCTGATTCTTTGAGACCTGGCTTCTCTGTCCATGGAATTCTCCAGGCAAGAATACTAGAGTGAATTGCCATTTCCTTCTGCAGGGTATCTTCCTGACCCAGGGATCGAACTCAGGTCTCCTGCATTTCAGGCAGAGTCTACCATTTGAGACACCAGGGAAGCCCAAAATATGTGTTACAATACCTTAAAAAACAATCAACCTGCCATCTACTAGATTAAAAAAAAAGATTTTCTTCGTCTTACTCAAATCCCAACTTGAAGCAATTTCATTCTTATCTTTTTAAAAAGAGTGTATTTAATATATAGGATAAAATAATAGGCCTAGAATCAATCTCAAAATCTCTAATAAACATAAAAGTGGGAAACTGGTAAATGGAAACCCTGCAGACAGACTGAATGCTTCCTAGCACAGGAGTTCAAGGAGTTCACAGTGACCTAATGGAAAATAATTAGGCTTTGGAATTTAAAATATTAATGATAATAACTGAGTTGAGATTACTCACCTAATTCCCAATGGTTAAGTGCTAAGGTGCTAAGAACGTAACTAACTTATCCTCAGTTTCTCTCATCCTTCAAATGAGTATAATAATATCAGTGTTATACAACTGTAGGAGATGACACATTTAAAAAGTTAGTACTCAGTGTGGCATGCAAAAGTCCTCAATCAATTTTACTTATTATTATTACTTTTATTATTATCATCTTTTTGGTATCATTGTTAACCACAAAATTATTGGTTTACTAGAAAATCACCTAGCTCATGGCCTGATCTTCATCTTTGCAAAAGATACTAAAGCTTATTTGTTTCATACTATCCAAACCAACAAATGATTTATTTAAATATTAGAATGCCAATCTTTTAATTTAAAATGGAAATTGGCTACACAGAGAAGGTACCACTATACATAAGAGAGCAAATTACATATGAAAGCATGCTTGATAGCCAGTAGAAAAAGGAATTGAAAAATAGTAATTATAGCAGAATCAGTTGAATGGTTACTATGTGTGGAGCAATTTTCTCATATAGTCTCATATGACCCAATATAAACCCTGAAAACTAGGTACTACCATATCTCCATTTCACAGATGAGATAAATTGACTCACAAAGTTTTAGTGTTGAATGAAGTGTACCTTGCTGAAGTGTACAGATCCAGCAAGCAACAGAGCCAGAATTGAATCAAAGTCTTATTTGCACCATTAACCTTCATATAACTCTACCTTCCTCAGCCTAGTACCTATTTCCAGTAAGATCACATACCCAGTAAGATCAGAAACCATAACATAGAGCAGAAAGCCTCAAAATTATGGTGTGTCTTCAAAGTTATTTTATTTCTCAACCATGTACCTGTCCATGTAGGTGGTCCAGGGCTGACATGGCAGCCCCGTGAGCATCAGGAATGCAGGTCTTTCTCCTTTGTTGCTATGTGTACACCTTCTGTGTAAAAGTATATACACCTTTTTCTACATGTTCCTTTCACATAATATTACAAGATAGCTCCAGCTCTAATCCTCACGCCTGCATTTCTGCATATTCTGTGTATATATATATGTGTGTGTGTATGTGTGTATAGTGAGAAAGAGAGAGACTGGAATTTATTATAAGGAATTGGCTCACAAACTGAGAAGGCTGACAAGTCCCATGATTTGCTATCTATAAGTTCAAGATCCAAAAGAGCTGATGAGCATATTTAGTCCAAGCTCAAAGGCCTGAGAACCATGAGAACTGATGGTATAAATTCCAGTCTGAGTACAGGAAACCAACATTCTGACTCAGAAACTGTCAGAGACTGAATTCTTCCTTACTTTTGCTTTTTGTTCTATTCAGGCCTCCAAAGGACTGAATGAGGCTCACCTACCCTGGGGAAGACCACCTGCTTTATTCAATCTACAGATTCAAAGGCTAATCTCATCCAGAAACACTCTCCCAGATACACCCAGAATAATGGCTGTCCCATGTTCCAGTCAAGTTGATTAAAAAAAAAAAAATCATCACAGGACTGGAAACAGCTCAGAGACAAAAGCTAAAAGCAAAGGTCCTGATAAAGGAGCTGCCAGCTTTTGCTAAGCTGGAGGAATACAAGGCATCAATATGAGAGCAAACCCCCATCATCTAAACTGCACTGGAGAGCTTCCTTGGTGACTTGGGGTAAAGAATATGCGTGCCAATGCAGGAGACACAGGTTCAATCCACAGCCCAGAAAGATCCCATATTCTGTGGAACAACTAAACCCAAGGATGAATCACAAGCTGGAATCAAGATTTCTTGGAGAAATATAAACAACCTCACATATGCAGATGATACCACTCTAATGGCATAAAGAGAAGAGGAACTAAAAAAGCCTCTTGATGAAGGTGAATAAAGAGAGTGAAAAAAAGTGGCTTAAAACTCAACATTCAGAAAACTAAGATCATGGCCTCCAGTCCCATCACTTTATGGCAAATAGATGAGGAAAAAATGGAAACAGTGACAGACTTTATTTTCTTGGGCTCCAAAATCACTGCAGACAGTGACTGCAGCCATGAAATTAAGACTCTTGCTCCTTGGAAAAAAAGCTATGACAAACCTAAACAGTGTATTAAAAAGCAGAGATATCACTTTGTCAACAAAGGTATGCATAGTCAAAGATATGGTTCTTCTAGTAGTCATGTATGGATGTGAGAGTTGAACCATAAAGAAGGCTGAGTGCTGAACAATTATTGCTTTTGAATTGCGGGGATGGAGAAGACTCTTGAGAGTCCCTTGGACTGCAAGGAGATCAAACCAGTCAATCCTAAAGGAAATCAACCTTGAATATTCATTGAAGGGACTGATGCTGAAGCTGAAGCTCCAATACTTTGGCCATCTGATGCAAAGAGCCAACTTACTGAAAAAGACTCTGATACTGGGAAAAAATTGAAGGCAGGAGAAGGGGATGACAGAGGATGAGATGGTTGGATGGCATCACCGACTCAATGGACATGAGTTTGAGCAAACTCCAGGAGACAGTGAAGGGCAGGGAGGCCTGGGGTACTGTAGTCCATGGGGTTGCAAAGAGTCAGACATGACTTAGCAACTGAACAACCTCAGCTATTGAGATTGTGCTCTAGAGCCCAGGAACCACAGCTACTCAGCCCACACACTGCATCTACGGAAGCCCATGCCCATTAGAGTCAGTGGTCTGCAACAAGAGAAGCCATAGCAATGAGACGCTATACACCACAGCTAGAGAGTGGCCACTGCTCACTGCAGATAGAGAAAAGCCCACCCAGCAACCAAGGCCCAGCACAGCCAAGAGAAATAAGTTAATTAAATTATTTTTAAAAAAATAAATAAACCACACTAGAGAAGCAACTGTCTAGTGGACTAAGCCTTAAAAGACAATCATCTTGTAACAGGATAAATGGGATTATTTCCTTCCTTTAAAAAAAAAAATCAAAAAGAGCGAGCAAACAAAAACACTATGAAACACTCTTCTGCCTGCAGCATTTTTATTTTTCTTATTCTCTGAGGTAAAAATTCATAAAACCATAGCCTAACCTCCTCTTGACTTTAGCCTCTGAAGCAACCAACCTCTTTGGTGTCCTTTAAGCTCCGGAAACTCGGAGAACAACACCGCTGCAATGGGGTCAAGGAGCCTACCTGTAGGGGACGTCAACGGTCAAAATGTGATGGCTATTCAAATGCCCAGGTTTATTTAGTGAGTAACTCTATTTTATTTTTCCTGCCAGAGAATCAGGAAACCACCCCTCACTTCAGTAAGGACCTGAAATCAAATGGAAAGTCAGACAAATATCAGAACACGCTTTCAAACAAAGCTACGGGCTTTTCTGGACCTCTTTGTACACAGAGTTTCAAATGTCCATCATGCTATTCAGAAGCAAAAATAAACAACACCCGGCAAGAATCAATGTACTTCCAGGTCTGTGAGGGCCGTGCACTTGCAAGCTGAATGAGAAGCGACACACAGACTAAGTCTGATCAGCAAGCTTAAAACAGAGACCTGGCTTTGTCCCCAGGGGGGACCTGCTGCCCTGACTAGCAGGACACAAGTCTTCCAGAGAAAAGAGAAAGCTTTGGCAACTTATCCACCTACCCTGATCAAGACCGTTAACTGTACTGGTTTTAACACGAAATTGTGGTTTTGGAGGGTACTGTGGACTTTCAGAGGGTCTCTGCATGCTGCTTCAGATGACATATCTTCCTCAAAAGGTAAAGAATCTCCATGATGGATGATGGACCTAGGGGAGGACAGCACAACAGACAAGTGCAGACACAATTCGTTCTTACTGGAAGCTGACGGTAACCTGACACTGATGCCAACCGAGGGTGAGATACTGTTTTATTGAGCACTGGGGAGAGGATCTGCTTAACAACCCTACAAACCAGATCCCAGGGGATAGGACGCTTTGGTTTACTGGACATTTGATTCTCCAAAAACCTTTGATATTTCCACCTGTATGGTTGGAATTCTTTGAAATGGGATGAATCAACTTCCCATCTTAGTACTTACTTCAGGTGTTCATGAAACGCAACAGAACTAGTGGATGGGAATTTGTCACAGATACTCCAACTGTCCGTGGATATGCACGAGGAACCTGAGAGGGATTGGAGCAGAGTAATAATGACCCCAGTACATAGACCAAAAGACCATTAATTCATTAAAAAATATAATTATTGAATATCTATCCTCTGCTAGGCATGGAAGACAAATATGACTTTGGGGAGGGATTAACAAAGTGTTACACAAATAAATATTTGTCATTACAGACAACTATGTTCAAAGCCACAAAAGCAGTGAACAACGGACAAAGGACAACAAAGCGTCCCCTCTGCTGGCAGTTGGGGAACACTTACTTGGGGAACTGATGTTTAACCAAAAACCAAATGGAAGAAAGAGCACTTACAATGATTTTTAAACATTTCGGTTGCACTTAACTTTTATGATTTGACTCCACCTTAAACAGAAATCTTAAAAAATTTTAATTCCAGTTAGCTTGGTTTTCAGTTTTCTGAGGTTTGAGCCTCAAAACAAAAGGGCTCCCAAAGTGTTTGATATTCTTGGTGTCCCGAACTTGAAAAAGATTTAAGTCTCTCATTCTCCAGTACCTATAGAATCAGGAGATGAAACCTCTGGTAACACCGTGACTCATAGCAAGTACAGTGTTTTTTGAGCCATTCTTAATGACTGCAAATTTCATTTATCTCAGGAATTCCCTTTTACTGTGATCTTTCTCTGCTGAATCTTGGAAGAATTTTCCCTATTGCCTTTCTTATTTTTAAATTGATTTTATCCAAGAAGAAAATTGCACATCTTCAGGAGATAATGCTCAACTTCAGTCTGATTCAGTACTACAGCCAGTGTTTGATTTTAATCCAAAGCTTCTAACAGCAACCACAACAAATGTTGAAAATGAAAGTATAGCATAACTTCATTACGTTTACTTACAGTCATTTTGATTTTGAAATTATCTCAAGCTTATTTCTCCAGTCCATAAACATCTGTTATTTGTTTCTTTCTTTGTATTTTTCTAGCTCTCTATTAAATAATTGTTTTACAGCATTTTCTAATGAATTCTCAAGGAAGGCATTTCTCTGGAATTCCAGCAGATGGCAGCATACAGCCACCATTCTCAAGGATGTACCTTCACTTCAGCTGAGCAGAGTTAATGCTGTTACTGCAGTAGGGCGTCTCTGATACAGAATCTGAGCTAGCTGTGTAAGTGAAGTTCAACCCAACTGACAAATATAACATTTCCAAATATCTTGTACATCAGCCAGTGGTTGTCCAGAGGGAAAACTAATATTGCAAATAGCAAATTATACTTTTTACCCACTGGCTAGCTCACCAACATCACTTGGAAAGCAGTAAAAAAGACATTTGTGAATTTGAACATTCTTTATTGATCAGTTACGGGAAAGAAACTAAAAGCTTAAGTGCTTCCTGCTGATTACTTGGTTACCAGAACTTTTAACTGCTGGTAGGACACAGAGCCCCCAGTTATCAGAAAGTTGCCTGACCAGTTAGCACTGAATATAGAAACTCATTTTTTTTTAATAACATTATAAAAAGTTTATTTTTTAGTTTTATTGAAGGATAATAGCTTTACAGAATTTTGTTTTCTGTCAAACTTCAACATGGATCAGGCATATGTATACAAATATCCCCTCCCTTTTGAACCTTCCTCCCATCTCCCTCCCCATCCCACCACTCTAGGTTGATACAGAGCCCCTGTTTGTAGAAACTCATTTCTTTATTATTTTTGAGAATTCAATCTTATCCCTCTTGCTTGAAACAACAAGAATCCTAAAAGCTGGTTGCCAGGAGACTTGGGGTGACTTGCAGTTTCCTCCCTGATGGTCATGTTTTCCGGCCCTGAATTTTCTCACTTGTAAAATAGCAATAAGATGTCCTTCTATGCTTCCTTTATAGAGGTGTGATGAGGACTGGAGGAAAACTAAGAGCAAGTACCAGGTGTCAGGAGATAAACTGAGTCAACAGAATCTGGTAATACAATGATGGGTTCTGCAACCATCACTGAAGGCTTGAACCCAGTTCCAGGCCATTAACTGTTCAACTCTGTATAAACTACTCAAGCTCTCTAAGGCTTAGTTATCTCCACCAAAATACAGATCTAATGGTAAGAACTGGGTTTCCCTGGTGGCTCAGACAGTAAAGAATCCACCTGCAATGCAGAACACCCACATTTGATCCCTGGGTCAGGAAGATCCCCTGAGAAGGAAATGGCAACCCACTCCAGTATTCCTGCACGAAGAATCCCATGGGTAGAGGAGCCTGGTAGGCTACAGTCCATGGGTTGCAAAGAGTCAGACATAATTGAACGGCTAAATGTGCTCACACATGCACACACATACACAATGGTAAGAACTAACTTATAGGCCTAGAATATATTTAGTCTGTTTTCCCTGCTCAATATATTTTGGCTATTATTTGATAGGAAATATGAATTTTGTTCTGGCCTTTTTGTTGACCATCTATATGGTGGTGGTGGTTTAGTTGCTAAGTCATGTCTGACTCTTGCGACCTCCTTGTGGCCTGCCAGGCTCCTCTGTCCATGAGACTTGCCAGGCAAGAATACTGGAACGAATTGCCACTTCCTTCTCCAAACCGTATATATGAACTTGGGTAAATCACGCAATGTCTCAAAGTCTCAAGCTTCCTCACCTCTAAAATAAATAGGGGGATTTGAATGACATTTGACTCAAATATTTATTATGTATTTCTAAATTGAAAGTCCCATATAAATGAGAAGTATTTTTACTGAGTGGAAACCTGGAAGAACTAGATGAATTCAGCTGACAGATGTTTTCATGGAAGCGGTCAGGTTTGGGGACTGAATTAATCAGAGGGTTGTTTCCAGTGTCTATAAATACAGCTCCAGGTAATCAGAACAAAATCACATTAATCATGTTAAACAGGTGACAGAGGACTGAGGCAACATCAAAAACAACAGGGCCTGTAACACCAGCCAAGGTCGGGCCACTCAGGCCTCAAGAAGATATGGGGGCTTTCTGAGCGGAAGAAATCTCCAATGAAGTCACCGTCTGACCACTCACACTCAAGAGAAGACTCTAAAAGAAACGTTACCACAATTTCATGAGTGTCAAATCCTGGGTAATCCATGATCTATGAGGGTGCATGTGTGCTAAGTGGCTTCAGTGGAGTCCAACTCTTTGTGACCCCATTGACTGTAGCCCACCAGGCTCCTCTGTCCAAGGAATTCTCCAGGCAAGAATACTGGAGTGGGTTGCCATGCCCTCCTCCAGGGGATCTTTCCAACCCAGAAATCAAACTCACATCCCCTGCATTACAGGAGGGTTCTTTACCACTGAGCCACGAGGGAAGACCATCTATCAGGGTAGTCTAAGGATATGGATTTGTAGCACTCACCGTTCCCCATCAGTCTGCCAGAGGCTTCCAAAATTCAAGTAGCCCCAGAAAAATATGGACTTCCCATCAGTCAGATATGGCAAATCTGCAAGGACTTTGTATTGATATTTACTTGGATGTTCTTTATTATTCCATATCAGGAAGTCACATCCCAAAGAAATATGCGCACTGACACATGGAGTATTTCCTGCCATATCAGTAAACAAAGAATGTCACTATCAACGATTGCAGCCACCATGGATGATAGGCTGGTGAGCCCTGGAGGAACTCAGGAAGGAAAGAATACCTACCCTCTATTAATAGCAGCAATCAGACTATAGCCATTCTCTAGGGTGAGCCCTGACAAAACTGAGAATATGAAAATATGGGATTCTGGCCCCAGATAGCTGAAGTGCATATCAAAGGAATGATTTCAGTGAGTCCAGACTCTTGCATCTTCCCAGACACAGAAAAGCATTAAATTCCTTAACTTGACATAAACTATTTCTTTAATTAACAGTCATCTTTGATGTTCCGAAATACTTGCCTTTTGTTGCAAAATTCCTATATATTCTAGCTCCCCCCTTGCCTCCTCAGAGCAGATTCTCAGAGCTGTCTGAAACATTCTCTCCCAGGCTGCAGTCCTCATTTTGCCTGAAATAAAACTTGACTCACAACTTTCACACTGTACATTTTAATTCAACAACACTTTTAATGGACTGTGGAGAAGAGACCAACGTGGGGAGTTTGGGCTCAGATGAGGCTGGCAGAACACCCTAGTGAGGAGCACAGGAGACGAGGAAGCAGACACCTGGCAGACATGGGCTGAGACCATCCAGGTTGGAAAAGAAAATGAGAAATTCAGCAACACTTGTCAGAGCTCCAGAGTTCAGTCTTTCAGCACCCACCGGCTGTAAACTCAGTGACAAACTCAACAAAAGATGTAAAGTCCTAATAAAACCAATCATAGCAGTTAAGCCTCAGCTAAGATTGTCATGGTCTGTGTGTGGGTTGGAAAAGAATTTCCAGACATGAGGCAGAATGAAAGGAGAATAAAATTTATTAGAGTGGGAAAAGCTGCTAGAACAGCAGGCCAGCTCAAGGGAAAGTCAGCTCCTTTGCAGGTGAGTAGCCAATTTTTATAGCCTCAAGACAGAGAAAATTCCTACTGGAATGGTGGCATTAGGGGATGGGTTAGGATGCTATAGGGTGGATAATAGGGGTATTTTACCTAACATGGGGTCAGGGAACAGGCTGGTTTAGATCAGGAGGCTCGTGGCAACAGTTGCTATGGGGCTTGGTCAGTTTCAGAGATTTTTGTCCTGAGACCTTGGTACAGGGCTCCACACCTGTGACCTTGGTATAGGACTCCACAAAGAGCAAATCATATTTTAAGATGTCCCAGGCAAACCAAAGGAAATGCAGAAGGCTTCTTGGTGAGTGAGAGAACTGGAGGAGCAACTGCATCGGGAGGTGGTCCAGGCCAAGGAAGGACTGCGAAGAACAGCACGTTAGTGAGGTCTACAAACAGGCCTCCCACTGTCCTTTACTGAAGGGCATTTGATCTCAGCAGGGTCCTCCCGCCGTCAACAAGTACAAGGGAAGGATGGAGGAAGGAAGTCATCCTCCTTCGTTTCATTGCAGTGCCAGCAATACACTAGAAGAGTTTCATTAAAAAACAGGTTCTTGGGACTTCCCTGGTGGTCCAGAGGCCAAGACTCCAAACTCCCAACGCAGGGGGCCTAGTTTCAGTCCTTTGCCAGAGAACTAGATCCCACATGCCTCAACTAAAGATCCTGCTTGCTGCAACTAAGATCCTGTGCAGCTGAATAAATAAAACATTTAAAAAAATAATAAAACAACTTCTCGTTCCTGCTCCCATTTTTTTTTTTATATGATCAGGTGCAGTTTTCTGCATTTACACTCTGATAAAAGAGCAAAAATTGGAGAACATTTTCAAAATTCTTCATATAAATTAACTTAGTTGTCCTGAGGACAACTCCATAGAGGTTATAAACTCTCATTTTATTCACAAGGAAAATAAGAAACATATCATTTTGTTGTGGTTCAGTTGGTCAGTCATGTCTGACACTTTGTGACCCCGTGGACTGCAGTACATCAGGCTTCCCCGTCCTTCACCATCTCCCAAAGCTTGCTCAAACTCGTGTCCCTTGAGTCAGGGATGCCATCCAACCATCTCATCCTCTGCCATCCCCTACTCCTCTTGCCTTCAATCTTTCCCAGCATCAGGATATTTTCTAATGAGTCTGCTCCTCACATCAGGTGGCCAAAGTGTTAGAGCTTCAGCTTCAGCATCAGTCCTTCTAATGAGTATTCAGGATTGATTTCCTTTAGGATTGACTGGTTTGATCTTCTTGCGGTCCAAAAGACTCTCAAGAGTCTTCTCCAACACCACAGTTCAAAAGCATCAATTCTTCGTCGTACAGCCTTCCTTATGGTCCAACTCACATCTATACATGACTACTGGGAACACCATAGCTTTGACTATATGGACTTTTGTTGGAAAAGTAATGGCTCTACTTTTTAATATGCTGTATAGGTTTGTCATAGCTGTTCTTCCAAGGAGCAAGCATCTTTTAATTTAGTGGCTGCAATCACCATCCCCAGTGATTTTGGAGCCCCCAAAAATAAAATTTTTCACTGTTTCCATTGTTTCCCCATCAATTTGCCATGACGTGATGGCACCAGATGCCATCATCTTCATTTTTTTTGACTGTTGAGTGTTAAGCCAGCCTTTTCACTCTCCTCTTTCACCTTCATTAAGAGACTCTTTAGCTTCTCTTCTCTTTCCGCCATACGGACAATATCATCTGCATATCTGAAGTTATTGATATTTCTCCTGCAATCTTAATTCCAGCTTGTGCTTCTTCCAGCGCAGCATTTAGCATAATGTACTCTACATAGAAGTTAAATAAGTACAGTTACAATATACAGCCTTGAGGTATTCCTTTCCCATTTTTGAACCAGTCCATTGTTCCATATCTGGTTCTAATGTTGCTTCTTGATCTGCATACAGGTTTCTCAGGAGGCAGGTCAGGTGGTCTGGTATTCCCATCTCTTTAAGAATTTTCCACAGTTTGTTGTAATCCACAGAGTCAAAGGCTTTAGTGTAGTAAATGAGGCAAAGTAGGTGTTTTTCTGGAATTCTCTTACTTTTTCTATGAACCAAAGGATGTTGGCAATTTGATCTCTGGTTCCTCTGCCTTTTCTAAATACAGCTTGAACATCTGGAAGTTCTCAGTTTCACATACTGCTGAAACCTCGCTTGGAGAATTTTGAGCATTACTTTGCTAGCATGTGAAATGAGTGCAATTGTGCACTAGTTTGAACATTCTTTGGCACTGCCCTTCTTTGGGATTGGAATGAAAACTGATCTTTTCCAGTTCTGTGGCCACTGCTGAGTTTTCCATATTTGCTGGCATGTTAAGCACAGCACTTTTAACAGTATCATCTTTTTGGATTTGAAATAGCTCAACTGGAATTTCATTAACTCCACTAATTTTGTTTGTATTGATGTTTCTTAAGGCCCACTTGACTTTACACCCCTCCAAGATGTCTGGCTCTGAGTGAGTGATCACACCATTGTGGTTATCTGGGTTATTAATATGATTTTTGTATAACTCTTCCATGTATTCTTGCCACCTTTTCTTAATATGTTCTGCTTCTGTTAGGTCCATACCATTTCTGTCCTTTATGGTGTCCATCTTTGCATGAAATGTTCCCTTGGTATCTCTAATTTTCTTGAAGAGAACTGTAGTTTCTCATTATATTCCTCTATTCCTTTGCATTGAACTTTACTTCCATCACCAGTCACATCCACAACTAGGTGTTGTTTTTGCTTTGGCTCCGTCTCTTCATTCTTTCTGGAGTTATTTCTCCACTGATCTACAGTAGCATATTGGGCACCTACCGACCTGGGGAGTTCATCTTTCAGCGTCCTTTTTGACTTTTCATACTGTTCATGGGGTTCTCAGGGCAAGAATACTGAAGTGGTTTGCCATTCCCTTCTCCAGTGGACCACATTTTGTTAGAATTCTCCACCATGACCTGTCCGTCTTGGGTGGCCCTACAAGGCATGGCTCATAGTTTCATTGAGTTAGACAAGGCTGTGGTCCATGTGATCAGATTGGTTAGTTTCCTGTGATTCTGGTTTTCATTCTGTCTGCCGTCTGATGGAGAGGGGCAAGAGGCTTATGGAAGCTTCCTGATGGTAGAGACTGACTGAGGGGAAAATTGGGTCTTGTTCTAATGGGTGGGGCCATGTTCAGTAAATCTTTATTCCAATTTTCTAAAGGTGGGTGGGGCTGTGTTCCTTCCCTGTTATTTACCTGGGGTCAAACTATGGTGCAGGTAATGAAGATATGTTACATACCCTGGGCTGATGAAGCACAAGCTGGAATCAAGACTGCTGAGAGAAATATGAATAACCTCAGATACACAGATAACACCACTCTTATGGCAGAAAGCAAAGAAGAACTAAGGATCCTCTTGATGAAAGCGAAAAAGGAGAGTAAAAAAGGTGGCTTAAAGCTCAGCATTCAGAAAACTAAAATCACGGTTTCTGGTCCCATCAGTTCAGTTCAGTCGCTCAGTTGTGACCGACTCTTTGCGACCTCATAGACTGCAGCATGCCAGGCCACCCTGTCCATCACCAACTCCCGGAGTTTACACAAACTCATGTCCATCAAGTCGGTGATGCCATCCAACCATCTCATCTTCTGTAGTCCCCTTCTCCTCCTGCCCTCAATCTTTCCCAGCAACAGGGTCTTTTCAAATGAGTCAGCTCTTCGCATCAGGTGCCCAAAGTATTGGAGTTTCAGCTTCAACATCAGTCCTTCCAATGAACACCCAGGACTGATCTCCTTTAGGATGGAATAGTTGGATCTCCTTGCAGTCCAAGGGACTCTCAAGAGTCTTCTCCAACACCACAGTTCAAAAGCATCAATTCTTTGGCCCTCAGCTTTCTTTAACAGTCCAACTCTCACATCCATACATGACCACTGGAAAACCATAACTTTGATTAGACGGACTTTGTTGGCAAAGTAACGTCTCATGTTTTTAATATGCTGTCTAGGGTGGTCATAAATTTCCTTCCAAGGAGTAAGGATCTTTTAATTTCATGGCTGCAGTCACTATCTGCAATGAGTTTGGAGCCCTGAAAAATAAAGTCAGCCACTGTTTCCCCATCTATTTCCCATGAAGTGATGGGACCAGATGCCATTAAGCCAACTTTTTCACTCTCCTCTTTCACTTTCATCAAGAGGCTTTTTAGTTCTTCTTCACTTTCTGCCATAAGGGTGGTGTCATCTGCATATCTGAGATTATTGATATTTCTCCCGACAATCTTGATTCCAGCTTGTGCTTCATCCAGCCCAGCATTTCTCATGATGTACTCTGCATAGAAGTTAAATAAGCAAGGTGACAATATACAGCCTTGACGTACTCCTTTCCCTATTTGGAACCAGTCTGTTGTTTCATGTCCAGTTCTAACTGTTGCTTCCTGACCTGCATACAGATTTCTCAAGAGGCAGGTCAGGTGGTCTGGTATTCCCATCTCTTTCAGAATTTTCCACAGTTTATTGTGATCCACACCGTCAAAGACTGTGGCATAGTCAATAAAGCATAAATAGATGTTTTTCTGGAACTCTCTAGCTTTTTCAATGATCCAGTGGATGTTGGCAATTTGATCTCTAATTCCTCTGACTTTTCTAAAACCAGTTTGAACATCTGAAAATTCATGGTTCACATATTGCTGAAGCCTAGCTTGGAGAATTTTCAGCATTACTTTGCTAGCGTGTGAGATGAGTACAACTGTGCAATAGTTTGAGCATTCTTGGTATTGCCTTTCTTAGGGATTGGAATAAAACCTGACCTTTTCCACTTCAGTATTCCTGATCCCATCACTTCATGGCAAATAGATGGGGAAACAGTGGAAATAGTGAGAGACTTTATTTGGGGGGTTCCAAAATCATTGCAGATGGTGACTGCAGCCATGAAATTAAAAGAGGCTTGCTCCTTGGAAGAAAAGTTATGACCAACCTAGACAGCATATTAAAAAGCAGAGACATTACTTTGCCAACAAAGGTTCGTCTAGTCAAGGCTATGGTTTTTCCAGTAGTCATGTATGGATGTGAGAGTTGGACCATAAAGAAAGCTGAGCACCGAAGAATTGATGCTTTTGAACTGTGGTGTTGGAGAAGACTCTTGAGAGTCCCTTGGACTCCAAGGAGATCCAACCAGTCCATCCTAAGGAAATCAGTCCTGAATATTCATTGGAAGCACTGATGCTGAAGCTGAAACTCCAATACTTTGGCCACCTCATGCGAAGAACTGATCCATTTGAAAAGACCCTGATGCTGGGAAAGATTGAAGGTGGGAGGAGAAGGGGATGACAGAGGATGGTTGGATGGCATCACCGACTCAATGGACATGAGTTTGAGTAAACTCCGGGAGTTGGTGATGGACAGGGAGACCTGGCGTCCTGTAGTCCATGGGGTCACAAAGAGTCAGACAGGACTGAGCAACTGAACCGAACTAAACTTATTCCTTTTCATTGATCACTTAGGAAGGCTTTCTTATCTCTCCTTGCTATTCTTTTGAACTTGGGAAGCAGAACAGACCATCTTACATTGTCTCTTTGTGATGCAGACTATTTCAAACTGAAAACAATCAAGCCTCAAAAGACTTCTGAAGAGACTTTGACCTCCTCCCCAGCTGCCCATTCCTATACTTTAAAAGGACTGTTAGAGCTGCTAGAGGGCCTGTTACAGCTATCAATACAGTGACCAGCAAAGAATATGGGCTGGTGGAGTGGTGGAAACTCAGGCAAGGCAGAGGAATCAGAGTCCACTCTGTGTCCTCTTGTCTCATTCTGAATGGCCCAAATATTTGTTTACCAGAGATTTGCTTTCCATCTCCACGTGAACTGCCTTCCTCCCATTTGAACTGCCAAACCCCTACCTCTCCTCCTCACATTCTCATCTGTCTTTAGCCTTTAGCCAAAGATGATATTTAAGGTGAGTGTTTCAGGGTCATTTTTGGTGAGTTACTCAGTCTTCCTGTGTCCTTTTCATGTACACATATTATTAAACTTTTGTTTGATTTTCTCCTGTTAATCTGTCTCTTGTCATTTTAATTCTTACATCAGGCAGAATAATCTAGAAGGGTAAAGGAAAATTTCTTTTTCCCCAACAAACCCAATGAATGATATTTAGTAAACAGTGTATGGAGGTATGAGCCAAAGAAATTGATTCCAGAACCCAAGTTTTAACTATACCAAGAAGTAGGCAACAGCATAGTTCCACTTACAAATAGAATGAGCAGCCATGAAAATGAAAGAAATTGAGCATACGGTGATATTCTATATAAATCATCTTATAGTCACACTATTAGAAGAACATTTAAAAGAACAGTGTATAGTTTTTCAATTTTCTTTCTTTTTTCTTATGTTGCTTTTTCTAATTACAGTTATTAAACTATAATCTTGCCTGTTAAATCTTATAGTAAGAAATTGGACCTACAGTCTGTCATATAGAGTGAAGTAAGTCAGAAAAAGAAAAACAAATACCAGATATTGATGCATATGTATGGGATCTATAAAAATGGTACAGATAAAACCATTTGCAGGGAAGGAATAGAGACAAACAGAGAATGGACATGTGCACACATTGGGACGGGTGGGATGAATTGGGAGATTGGGATTGACATATATACACTACCATATGTAAAACAGATAGCTAATGGGAAACTGCTGCAGAGCACAGGGAGCTCAGCTTGGTGCTCTGTAATGACCTAAATAGGTTGAATGGGGAGGCCGGTGGGAGGGTGGCTCCCAAGGGAGGGGACACATGTACACATATAGCTGATTCACTTTATTGTACAGCAGGAACTAACACAACACTGTAAAGCAAGTACACCTCAACTAAAAAAACTGAGTGAAAAATTGAATAAAATTTGCTTTAAAATTCCTTTTTCCATTCCCATCAGTATTCTTTTGTATGTTATTTCCTAAAAATTGCAATGTTATCCATTCAATCTAGATTTAATAAATTGGTAAGCAAGATTCTTTGTCATATGAAAAACTTTTAAATATTTGGACAAAATTGAATGGACACCATGATATATGTGGTGTCCATTCAAAAGGAATAAACTACAGTTTTATATATGAAGTCAGCATTTTATTCATAACTTTATGTTAAATTATATTGGAAAATGACCAAAAGATAGGAGCATACAGCGATTTTCTATATAAATCATCTTATAGTCACACTATAAGAACAGTGTCACACTATAAGAAGAACATTTAAAAGAACAGTGTACAGTTTTTCAATTTTCTTTCTTTTTTCTTATGTTGCTTTTTCTAATTACAGCTATTAAACTATAATCTTGCCTATTAAATCTAATAAGAAATTGGGACTTGTGTTTTATATGTTTTGTTTATTTCATTTTCTAGCAATTAATTTTTAGTTTAGCACCCACCCCTAATGGTTTGGACTTAGGTAGCAGGGGACAGGGATATAAGAGGACTGTGCCTCATCATAGAAAATTAGAGAAATCCTGCTATCAAATATATAAAGTTGAGTTAGACCAAGAATTTTTCTGCAATCATCAGTTAAAGTTTATCTGCTTATGAACAAAATCAAAATAATTGTGTTTTAATCAAAAGAGGTCTCAAAGTCACTTCCTAGTCCAAAATACCTCATGGGCAGCACAAGTGAAAAAGTGACAGAGAATTACTTGCCTCCTGGCTTTTATATAGATCTTAGGTGTCCCATACAACATTTTTGCATACATGCTTTGGACAGATTTAGTCATATGACCAGTTATGCAGAAGGGGGCTTTTAATCATGCACGGCTGCTTCTATTACTAAGAAAGAGGGGGGACAGATGTTAGAATAAGAAACTAGTAATTTCTGCCACTTTAAGTGAGACATACATTGTACATTAATACAGATAAAATGTAAGAGAGTTAAAGAGACAATTCCTTCCAGTGGGAAACCCTCATCCTAGAAGGAAAGGAAGTGATACTTGGGACCAACACTATCTATCAGGGACGGTGCTGCGTGGATTATACACATGACCTCATTCTCCCCCGTAACAATCCTACCAGCTAGGATGGGTGGTGTTTTCAAAGTTACACTGTTGACAACTAGTATAATCCTAAATAATACAAAAGGGATAAGAATAGTCTAGCCATGTGAGTGTGGTAAGAGGAGCAAAGATAGGAAATTATAGGACTTGCACACCAATGGCAACTAGTTTGTCTCTCAGGAAAACAGAGAAGCTGAAGAGGGAATAAAGCTGCAGAGTTGAGACTGGATCATGCCTAGAATGGATTCAGGCTCTAGAATTAAAAGTTAAGTCTGTCACAAGATGGGGCTTCCCAGGTGGCTCAGTGTGAAAGAATCCACCTGCCAGTGTAGGAGTTGCAGGAAACCTGGGTTCAGTCTCTGGGTCAGGAAGATTCTTTGAAGGAAGAAATGGCAACCTGCTCCAGTATTCTTGATGGGATAATTCCATGGACAGAGGAGTCTGGTGGGTTACAGTCCATGGGGCTTCAAAGAGTCGGACACTGAATATGTCACAAGATAGGGCTGTCGAGAAACACCACAGATTTAGGCCTGACAGTAATAGGATTGGGTGTGGGGAATAATCATTTATAGAGCATCAAGGGGAATGAGAACAATTCAAGACTGTTAGAAAATGTCTTAGTCAACATGGCCCAAAGCAATACTGAGTCACATTTTAAAAGTGGTTGGAGCAGGAAATTATATAACATGACATGTGTACATTAAGTATGTATAGAAATAAATGAATGAATTACTAACCTGCTCAAAATAGTTCAAAAAACTGAAGAGGAGGAAACATTCCCAAATTCATGCTATGATGCCACTGTCACTCTGCTAGCAAAACCTGAGAGGACAGTGCCCCCCCCCAAAAAAATTACAGACCAATATCTTTGATGAATGTAGATGCAAAAATTGTTCCATGAAACATTAGCAAACTGAACCCAACCATACGTAAAAGGGATTATACGCCATGATCAAACTGGATTCATCCTAGAGTCACAAGGATGGTTTAGCATACATGAATCAATGTGATACACCATGTTAACCAAAGGAAAGACAGAAACAACATGATCATCTTGACAGACACAGAAAAAGCATTTGACAAAATTCAACATCCATTTATGATAAAAACATTAATAAAAGAGGGTACAAAGGGAACATATCTCAACATAATAAAAGCCATTTATGACAAATCCATAGGCAACATAATAGTTAACAGTGGAAAAGTGAACAAGCCTTCCCATTATATTCAGGAACAAGACAAGGACACCCACTCTCAGCACTTCTATTCAACATAGTATTGGAAGTCCTAGCCACAACAATTAGACAAGAAAAAGAAATAAAAGTTATCCAAACTGGAAGGAAAGAGGTAGAGCCATCAGTGTTTGTAGATGACATGATACTCTTGGGCTTCCCAGGCGGCTTCACAGTGATGAAGAATCCACCTGCTAATGCTAGAGCCTCAGGAGATGCAGGTCTGATACCTGGGTTAGGAAGGTCCCCTGGAGGAGGAAATGGCAACCCAGTCCAGTATTCTTGCTGGGATAATCCCATGGCCAAAGGAGCCGGGTGGGCTTTGTTTCACAGCGTCACAAAGAGTCAGATGCAACTCAGCACGCATGCACACCAGATACTCTATCTGTGCATGCTCAGTCATGTGTGATTCTTTGCAACCCCATGCACTATAGCCTGTCAGGAACTTTCCAGGCAAGGATACTGGAATGGGTTGTCAGTCCCTACTCCAGGCAATCTTTCTGACCCAAGGATCAAACCCGTGTCTCCTGCATCTTCGGTACTGCCACCTGGGAAGCCCAATCTCTATCTAGAGAACCCTAAAGTCTCCTCAGCAAGGTAGCAGAATAAAAAATTAGCATACAGGAATCTGTTGCATTTCCTTACACTAACCATGAAATATCACAAAGAAAATGCTAAAAAAAAAAAAAAAAAAATCCTAGGAATAAACTTAACCAAGGAGATGAAGACCTGTATGCTAAAAACTATAAAACATTGATAAAGAAAACTGAAGATGATTCAAAAAATGGAAAGCTATCCTACACCATTGGATTGGAAGTTTTAACATTGTTAAAATGGCCATACCACCCTAAGAAATCTACAGATTTAATGTAATCCCTATCAAATTATCCATGACATTTTTTCACAAAATTAGAACAAATAATTCTAAAATTTATATGGAATCATAAAAGACCCAAAATTGTCAAAGAAATCCTGAGGAAAAAGAATAAAGCTGGAGGCATTACTCATCCAGACTTCAGACTAAACTACAAGGTTTCAATAATCAAAATGGCATGGTATTGCACAGAAACAGACATATAGATCTACTTAGATAAATTATCTTTTGATATAAAAACAGTTAGAATTCTCCATTCTTTCCTGCATAAACTACCTCATAATGTATTATTTACAGATTCTAGGTTTTTCATAGCTCTTGATAACACTGTAAAGCAAACTAAGTACAGAATCCTTGTAGATTTTTACGGTTCCCTCCAAAACTTCTAGCCATATCTTGATATCATGCTTTAACACTTGGCTTTAAAGCACTGAACTGATTTTTCACAGAAACAACAATTTTTCACACTTATATTTTTCCTCAGGTAGTTTCATGCAACTATGCAAAGTTACACTGTTCCTATTCCTATAACTTAACCCAAGGATTACTTTTGCACCAACCCCAAGATGATATGCTCCGTCTTTATCCTACCTTATATCTTGACACATTGTTTACATGCTCTTCTCAATTCACAGAATGGTCCATCTAGAAGGATTTTAAAGATAATTAAACACTTACATCCTCTAGATTAATATTGTTCAATGGAAATAAAATTTATATATGTAAATTTAAATTCTCTAGCTGTCATATTTGAAGGTGAAAAAGAAGCATGTGAAATTAATTTTTTTTTGACACTCAAACACATCTTTTTATTATATACTAAATTTAAAAATACAAATCTTATTAAAAATGCTTATGAAACATCGTATACATAAGTACTGTCAAATACTATCAGATTATGACATTATGTACACTTGCTAAGGTTAATTAGAAACAGAACAACATTCATAACTTTGCTGATAATGAATTTCAGAAGTCAATATTTTAATTAACATTTGGCAACTTTG
Source organism: Bos indicus x Bos taurus (assembly GCF_003369695.1). Lineage (NCBI taxonomy): Eukaryota > Metazoa > Chordata > Mammalia > Artiodactyla > Bovidae > Bos > Bos indicus x Bos taurus. The sequence continues at coordinate 58,206,333 of NC_040077.1, forward strand.
AAGTAGTGATCTGCACAGCAAGATGTCTGCAGAGGTAAAACAGTGAGAAAACAAACGGAAAAATGCAGATATTCCTGCCCTAAGTGTTAATAAGTAGATCTCTTCTTCATCCTCTTAAGTCTCAATATAACAGAAATTAAAGTGCATAAGACCACCAGGAATACCTGATTCAGTTGTGCCCTAATACATACTACAGCCAATTGTGCTGCCATACTGAGGGCTTCGATCTCTGTACTGTTCCTGAGGTTTTAGAAGTTAATTTTGAAGGTGACTAGGGGAAGAGAGGCCAATACTTTTTAAATTGCACAAAGTGGCCTTAAAGTGTAGAAACACCAAAGATAAAAATATTAATTTGGGAATAGATTCAAGGAGATCATCCCTGTCTATTTTGCCCTAGAAATAAAATTAGGATATGAACCTAGTTTTACCTCTGGAAAATGCTTACTAAAAATCTGTTTCAAAAGATCAGACATGTACAGCAAGTACCACAATACTGTCAGTTACTGTCCACCCACTTACATACTGTATCATAAATACCAGGCATCAATACCTGCCCTCCAAAGATTCACAAGAAACACAGTAAGAAGCATGTTATTACTTGACACTAATTTTGCTAATCAACATAAAGTATGATCTGTAAAAATAGGTCACCACCATATAATCAAGGAAGAGGAGAAGGAAAGCTGCTAGTCTACAAAAGTGCTCCTTTTCGCTTTCAAGCCCAATAGCTTAATTTGGGGTAAAATAAGATTGTAAAGTAAGGCCATCAGTTATAAATAAGCTGATGAAGCCGTCTATACATACTCACGTATATATGTTTAAATTTCAGTTCTGATTTAACATGAATGTGCTATTACAAACCATTTATAGGAAACATTTTATCAGGCTTATTTACAAATACATGATCAGAGAAAAGATCTTGAAAATAAAAAAAACTGCAGATAAATGTAGCCATTGCTAACACAGTTCACTAAAGGTAAGACAGATTTACATAAAAACCAAAGGAAAAAGTTTAGTAAGAAACCCCTACCATATACACCTATTGGTCATTGGATCAAAAAGGCAAATAAATGTAATGATCATGACTAAACTTTTATTACTGTCTCTTTTAATAACATATCAACATGAGGTTTACTTAGAGTACTACCTATAAATACAGTCTCTCATGATTCAATGAGACTATTAAGTTATTGAATACATTTTTTTATTCCCATGGCACATCATACTTGGTAACACTAATAAGGTAGATTTAGATAACACTTTAATCATGATTACGAATGTTTAATTGAGTACTTTCCTTTCTGTAGCTGTGAAAGGTAAAGCTTAGATTTGCTTCCATCAGGCCTCTTAAACCAAACTTCATCATGGTTAATTGTTGTAATTACAGCACTTGTAGGACATTCATCTTTTTTGTCAATACATATTGTCTGTCCACGTATATACCATTCACCGTCATAGTATAACCTTCCCTCTTCGGATCTAGCACTGTGCAGCTGTTTTTCCAGTTTCACAGGTGGTTCTGTTTTCACTCTATGTGGACCAAGTGTAGCCACTGCCTTCCTTATTGTTGTCCAGTCTTCAAGAATATCAAGATCTTGTAACATATAAACTATATATGGACCTGACACAACAACTGGCTTCTTTTTGTCAGGACTGAAAGGATCCTTCCTCTTTTTTCTTGACTGAAGCTCATCGTTCCACAGCTCTGAGGTAATATCAATGCTGTGCCGGTCCTCTTCAAGCCTTCGTATCTTCTCCTCTAACTTACTCTGTACTGTATCATATAACAAAAGCTTTTCACTCTCACAATGCTGGCGAGAAGCTTGAATTTCACATTCATATTTGTTCTTTACAGATTCTAAGCAGAGCTCTCTATAGATTCCTGCTACCTTTGTACGAATTTGCATATTTTCTTGTAAAGTTGCCAGTGGTTCCAAATATTCTGGTGCTTTTCCAGCTATGACTTCTTGTAGTTTTGCATCCACCTGACTTAATTGTTCTTTATAAAGTTGATCCTTGAGATCGGTAAACTGTTTTTCAAGATTGGACATTTCATCTAAACATTCCATTCTTCTTCTTTCACAGTCTTCATCATCCATTTCTGAGCTATCTCCATCCTCAGAGACCGACGGGATAAGAAGGAGACGAACCATCACGATGAGATGGAGGTGGACTACGCCGAAAACGAGGGGAGCAGCTCCGAGGACGAAGACACCGAGAGCTCGTCAGTCTCTGAAATTAATTTTTAATATATCATTTACTCCAGAATGTCTAAAATATCATTCAACTTGTAACAATATAAAAACAATTATAAAAAAATATTTTACATTTTTATAATAAATCCTGGAAACCCAATGTGTATTTCACATTCATAATATCTCAGTTCAGCCTACCCACAGACATTTCAAGAGTTCATTCACTAATGTGAGTAGCGTGTACTATACTGGACAGAGAAGCTTCGGTTAATTTGAGATGATGATCTCTGCCTTAGAGAGTTTAAATGACTTGCTCCAGGTCATCTAACCATGATTAGTCTTAGCTTAGTAAGATTCTTCACGCCCTAGCCCCAACATCACAGGTAAGGAATAGTACCAATGCAAAGCACCAAACCTAACAGAACTTTCTCAAAGCTAATGATTTACTTAATACTGCACTTTTATGATTATAAAACACAACATTATTGTACAGAATGTGAAAAGAATCTAGACATATGTGTTGAAGAAAATAAAAATCACTGCTGAGAATGACCACAAATAATGGGGGAAATAAACTATGAATATATGATATCTATGTTAAAAATAACTAAATATTCTAAATAATGTTTTGAGGTTTAGTCCCTTCTTTTTCTGTGACATTTGTTTCTGTGTTCTTCAACCCTTTTTCTTTTTTTATTATAAATGGTTTTTTCTATCTGCATTTAAAATGATGTGTAGTTTTTAATTCTACTATCAAAACAGTAGCAGCTGTCCAGAATATCAGTTTATTAGCCTGGGGGCAGAGAAGCACAGCCAGGTTCTGGCATTGTTGTATATTTAAATACTTCTAATGATCCAAAAGTAGGTCTGCCAGAGTCTTCCAGCTGTTAAGAAAGGTAGATGCCAGGTTTTTAAATTCATCTATCCCAGATCAATTTAATCTTGGAATCAAATAATTTTTCAATAAAATATCTTTTAGGACACACTCTGAAATGTGTCACTGAGGATGAGCATCAGATAGGTTAAAATTATTATGTCCCTCATATTTAGTTTTACATGACAACCCAACCAAGATCTAGATAAATAGAAAGTTAGAATGTTCTACATAATCGCTTGCTGCAACTCTCACATAAAGAGCCACTCTAGGCTCTTTAACACACAAATAAAGTTATGATCTAAAAGTAAAAATAGAACTTCCCTGGTGGCTTAGTGGTAAAGAATTCCCCTGCCAATGCAGGAGACACAGGTTCAACCCCTGATCCGGGAAGATCCCACATGCTGCGGAACAGCTAAGCCCATGCACCACAACTATTGAGCCTGTGCTCTAGGGCCAGGGAGTCACAAGTACTGAGCCCACATGCCCTAGAGCCAGCGCTCCATGACGAGAGAAGCCACCACAATGAGAAACCCACATACCTCACCTAGAGAGGTACCTCACGTACCTCAACTAAAGAGGTAGCCCCCGCTTTGTGCAACTAGAGAATAGCCCTCAATAGCAATGAAGACCCGGCACATCCAAAAATAAACAAATAAATAAAATTAGCTAAAAATAAATAAATAAAAACAAAAAGGAAAGAATAGAATGAAGAGAATTTGGAAGTATGTGGTATCCAGAAGAAAGCTTAGGACATCAAGTCACAGCAGAGAAATAAAAAGGAAATTGAAAAAGTGAATTAGAGGAGGTGAGGGGTTAACTGAGTTATTTCCAGCTAATATAACAGAAATTGGATTGCACCTAATTGTGACCAATTTAGACAACACCAAATGCTCACGTTAACTGGCCCCTTTTTGCCGCTAAGGAATAATGCAGCATACAGAGAAGAGTTATCAGCCACCTTTGTAGGAAGAGACAGGATTCTGCTTCTAAAATGCACCCAAAAATCAACAACAAACCACCCCCTTGAACCATGTGTAGAAAAAAAACACACAGAGCCAAATTCTTTCACAGCCAACTTACTCACCACAATTTATCATATTTGGCTTCACGTTTTTCAGTCTGTTCTGGAACACATTTGACCTGGCTTTGATTGTGCATTTAAAGGCAGGCGATCTGTTCTGACTAGGGCTCCCAGCTGGGCTGGAAGATTTCCTGGCATCAGGCCGTGCAAAACAGGCAGCATCTCTACATCTTTGCTTACAGACCTTCAGCAATTGTTTTATAATGTAAATGAGGGCAGGGTAACAGATAGGGAGGTTTCTCCTCTGTTTAGGGGCTTTTCCAGTATGAGGTGGTTGTGGATTAGAGCAGTTTCAAAGGGTAATTTCTGTTACCAACTGCACTTGAGCCTGGCACTCAAGGCTCTCTGAAATTTACCTGAAATATCTGCCAATCTTACCTCTTCATAAATATCAACATAAATCTCTTCTAGTCAATTGGTTTATGTAATATCACGCAATAAATGGTACTATTCTAACTTTTGTACCCTTGTTTCTGCATGAATTGCCCTTCAGCCACCCACTCTTGGAGTTCACCCAAACTCATGTCCAGTGAGTCGGTGATGCCATCCAACCATCTCATCCTCTGTCATCTCCTTCTCCTGCCCTCAATCTTTCCCAGCATCAGGGTCTTTTCCAGTGAGTCAGCTGCTCTCCGCATCAGGTGGCCAAGTATTGGAATTTCAGCTTCAACATCAGTCCTTCCAATGAACACCCAGGACTGGTCTCCTTTAGGATGGACTGGTTGGATCTCCTTGCAGTCCAAGGGACTCTCAAGAGTCTTCAACACCACAGTTCAAAAGCATCAGTTCTTTGGAGCTCAGCTTTCTTTATAGTCCTACTTTCACATCCATACATGACTACTGGAAAAACCATAGCCTTGACTAGATGGACCTTTGCTGACAAAGTAATGTCTCTACTTTTTATATGCTGTCTAGGTTGGGTACGACTGAGCGACTTCACTTTCACTTTTCACTTTCATGCATTGGAGAAGGAAATGGCAACCGACTCCAGTGTTCTTGCCTGGAGAATCCCAGGGACAGAGGAGCCTAGTAGGCTGCCATCTATGGGGTCGTGCAGGGTCAGACACGACTGAAGTGACTTAGCAGCAGCAGCAGCAGCAGGTTGGTCATAACTTGCCTTCCAAGGAGTAAGCGTCTTTTAATTTCATGGCTGCAATCACCACCTGCAGTGATTTTGGAGCCCAGAAAAATAAAGTCATCTACTGTTTCTGCATCTATTTGCCATGAAGTGATGGGACCAGATGCCATGATCTTAGTTTTCTGAACGTTGAGCTTTAAGCCAACTTTTTCACTCTCCACTTTCACTTTCATCAAGAGGCTCTTTAGTTCTTCTTCACTTTCTGCCATAAGGGTGGTGTCATCTGCATATCTGAGGTTAGTGATATTTCTCCCGGCAATCTTGATTCCAGCTTGTGCTTCCTCCAGACCAGTGTTTCTCATGATGTACTCTGCATATAAGTTAAATAAACAGAGTGACAATATACAGCCTTGATGTACTCCTTCCTTTTCCTATTTGGAGCCAGTCTGTTGTTCCATGTCCAGTTCTAACTGTTGCTTCCTGACCTGCATACAGGTTTCTCAGGAGGCAGGTCAGGTGGTCTGGTATTCCCATCTCTTTCAGAATTTTCCAGTTTGTTGTGATCCAAACAGTCAAAGGCTTTGGCATAGTCAATAAAGCAGAAATAGATATTTTAAGAACTCTCTTGCTTTTTCGATGATCCATCAGATGTTGGCAATTTGATCTCTGGTTCCTCTGCCTCTTCTAAAATCAGCTTGAACATCTGAAAGTTCATTGTTCACGTATTGCTAAAGCCTGGCTTGGAGAATTTTGAGCATTACTTCATATTTTTATTTTTGTACATATGTTTATTTGCCCAACTAGATCAAACATTTTATTTAAAAAGAAAAAGGAACTCCCATTGACCATCGTTGCCTTCCAGATACCAAGACAAACCACTTATACATGTTATTTCTAATCTTCACAACAACCCTATGTTCTGGCATTTTTCACCTGCTTTGCACATAAGGAATCTAAGGTCCCAGAGAACCAAAAAATGGCCGATGGTATCAGCTCAGGAACATGCATTCCTTAGGAATTTACTGATTGAGAGTGGTTGTAAAACCAGATGTAGTAGTATTATGGCAACTCATAAGTATATCATCACACCAATGGAAATTTTAAAATACATATTGGTTTTAAATATTTAAAAGTAACTATAAGAACAAACAATAAACAATCAAAACACATTCTTGATTTTTTTCCCTCCAGTGTTTTTAGAAGCTTAACTTTGTCTTCTTCATTTTACTAAGTTCTCTGTTCCATAACACACAAATACACAGTTTAACTCCTTCTCCATGCACTTTTCCAGAATGATTTGAAGAAGTCCACTGCTTGCATGCAGTAACTCAGGAATACACAGTGTATTTTGAGAGAGTCCTTGGGTCCAAGAGAACATGTGTAGTGGAGATGTTGAGACATGCCCTTCAAAATAGGCAAGCATGTCATCTGATAGTGTGAGGTAATATAAAAAGATCCATGCTTTTAACTTTAGAGTTTAAGAACTACTTAAGAATTAGCAGACATCCTAGCTTAAAGCCTAGTATCTGTCCTTCTCTTTATGCTGGAGTTTTATCTAGTATAAACTATCCACAGTACAAAAAAGAAGAATCTTGAGGACTGTTGGGTTTTAAGCACAACAAATTCAGAAGGAAAAAAAAAATCAACTGTCCTTACAATATAAAGTTGAGATATACTATTTGTTTTTGTTTGGGTTGTTTGCTTGTTTATGGTTTTCAGGCCTGAGAAGTTATCAATAACTAGCTGGATTCAGTAATAAATCCTACCTAGGCAGTGCAGTAAGATGGAACTTCATAAGATTTAAAATTAAAGTAGGAAGTGTCAATACTCTGAGAGGCAAAAAGCAGAGTTTGAGGATAGAGAATAGAGTATCCTACTCTTTCCCTTTTTCTCTAAGTGGAAAAACAACAATTTAAATCAGAAATGAATGTAAAACAATAATACTACAGTAAAAAAAAAAAAAGTTAAAAATGACAAAGGCAACTCACTGTAAGACAGAGATCATAAGAAGAAGGGAGAAGGTATACCACTTCCCAGTGTCTCAGTGGTAAAGAATCCACCTGCCAATGCAGGACACATGGGTTCAATCCCTGAGTCCAAAAGATCCCCTTGAGGAGAAAATGGCAACCTACTACAGTATTCCTGCCTGAAAAATTCCATGGACAGAAGAGTCTGGCAGGCTACAACAAGTTGTTTCTTCTCTACTGCATGGTTGCAGAGTGACCAATTTCCCCTTTTATTCACTAATTTTCTCAACAATTCCATTCAGCTACAATCCTCCAAAACTTCTTCCTTAAGGCCTAGATCCCTGAGAACTTCCCAAAGAAAAGTCTAAGTTCTAGGTCAGATTATCTTCTCTGCTGGAGCTCTGACATTGCTTGTCAATATATTTAGAGCACTCATCTTCCTAGACCTGCACTGTCCAATATGAAAACCATGGGTGACCTTCAAAGTTAGCCCTTGAAATGGGAGGAGTCCAAATTGAGATGTGCTGTTGGTGTAAAATACACACTGGATTTCAAAGACCCTGCAGGAAAGAAGAATTAAAATATCTTATTAAGGACTTCTCTGGCAGTCCATTGGTTAAGACTGTTTCCACTGCAGTGGGACATGGGTTTGATCCCTGGTCAGGGAACTAGGATCCTGCATGTCTCACGGTATGGCAAAAATAACAAATAAATAAAGTTGTTTGAACCTTGAAACTTTGAACTTTAAAATAAATAAATAAATAAAATTCTCATTAATAATGTTTCATATCATTAACTTTTCAAGTGATAATATTTGTGATATATTGGGTTAAATAAAATATATTATGAAAATTAATTCTGCCTCTGTCCTCTTTTTTTCTTTAAATTTTGAATGGCATACATCCTTCACATATGTTTCTATTGGACAGCATTAGTCTAGATCTTTTTTTAAAACATATTAAATTAACATTTTGTTTGCATCATTTATTAAAGGCATTTGTATCCTTTCTCTTCATTTCCAGCATGAACTGAGTTCTCCATTTTTGTTCTCTTTATCTGGATATGTCTAGTTCAGCCTTTACCCAACTCTCAGGGTCCTCAGGGACCCCTGACATAGCTCCCTCCAACTGGGTTCATGCTGCTGCCTGGGGCTCCCCAATCCCAATGAACCAACAGAATCACTCACTTGTGAACTTTTCAGAATATCCAGGGACACAGCCCAGGCACCTGAAGTTTTTAAACCCTCTACAGATGATACTGAGTTGCAGCCAGTTACAAATTACTGCTTCAAGTCCAAGTTCCCCAAAGGTTGATGTTTGAGCAAAATATAACTGTTTCACAGTTGTTCAGTAGAAAAAAAAAAAAAATCTGTTAGCTAGTTCTATGTTACTCTTTCACAAATAATGAAAGAAAGAACATGTTTACCCCTGGAAAAGCCCATGCCCCATGCTGGCAAAACCATAAAAGCTGCAGCACAAACTAAGCCTGCTTCCTTATGTCTGCAAGCCAAAATTTACTAGACTCAAGTGCATCTTGTTATGGTAGTTTTTTAGGGGAAGGCACTAATTTAAATAACAAGATGGTACATAAATTTAAGACTATAAATTGCTGATAACACTGTAGGCAGTTGATTTTCTTTCACACTAAATATTGAATGTTTTTATTGTTTGTTTTCCTTTCAATTCATGTCTTTTTCCTCATTACATATCCCAGTGAGCTGCTCATTGATTTTTCACTAGTGACTACAGATGATGATTTGGAACGAGTCCTGTTACAGCTGGGAATCAGCCAAAGACTTGTTGATTTAAGATATCTGTTTGATTTGCTAAGCCAGACTTATCATAATTCATAGGTCATTTCTAGCAGTGCCTGCTGGTAGACGGCCTATCATGAGTTTGCAGGACTGGGGAGACTGAAAAAGGAATTGCCTCCCAATGTTACAGCTAAAGAAACTCTTGGCATCTATTAATAAGAATCTCTCTTCTGAGTAGAGAAGATAAAGAGGGCCCCATGTCCAAAATCCAAAATGAGAAAATCAAGAATTTTTCACCCTAAAATTCTTGTTTCCCAATGACTGGCCAACCCCTAGCACAGTCTGGAACATAGGAGGTGCTTATGTAATATCTATCAAATGTTGAAATACTTTATTAATAAATTAACTATTGTGAGAAAATACTGGCTGATTGTATAATAAGCTTTGTAGTTGACTATCAATAAGACCAAAAGAAAATCACTTTGATGGAATTTTATAATCATTTATATACTATGATGATTTAGATGTCTCTTTTGTTGCAAAAGACAGCTTAGGTTAATCAAAGATAGTATAAGAGTGTTAATCATTTGTATTTGACACTAATTAAATGGATAACTTTTAGGCAAATTACTTAATTTCACTGAACTTCATGTTTCAGAATGAATATACATTAATTTCATAGTCTATCCCTTCTGCAGTAGATCTTCCTGACCCGGGAATCAAACTGGGGTCTTCTGCATGGCAGGCAGATTCTTTACCAATAGAGCTATCAGGGAAGCCCAATTAGAAAAATAGTAACACATTTTAAAAGTAAAAGCTGTGGTTTATGTAAAAAGCTGTGTTACCTTATATATACCCTAAAAGAGCATATATTTATGGTAAGGTGCTAGAATTACAAAAAGTAGAGTTATTTGAAAAAAGAAATATGGACCAGAAATAAAACGGTAACATCAGACAAAAATTTTCCCTAAAAGATAGAAAAGAAAAAATGTAAAGAAAGCAATGTGACCAAGTGGGAAAAACATTTCTAGAACTGTAAATGGTAACCCCAGTAAATATAAAGACACCATATATGAAAATTATCTAACTAATAAAATGTGCCTGGAATGAAATGAGATTCTTTGGAGCTGGTCTATCTTCCGTGTGCCCTGGCAGATTTCATCTGCTGTTCTGGGAGACCCAAACACGGAACTGAAAACACTTTGCAGATCAAACTGATAGAATGCTTAGAGATATGGAAACAGGCCACCCATTGAAAGGCCATCTTTGGATCATGTGAACAAGAAACTCTGAAGGAGAGGAAAAGAACCCAGCGCTTCTTTGGGGTTCAGACACAAACAGAAGAAATTGCACCTGAAGGAGCAGCAATAGGGCTCCTGGGACGCCAGATCGGTGAAGGGGGCTGGCAAAGCAAGCCAGACTAAGCAGCTGGTCTGGGATTTGAAAGGAACAGAATAGCAAGGTTCAGCTGAGAAGACAAAATGAGACAAGAAAGAATAAAAGTGGAATTCTAGTTTTGTTTTGTTTTGTTTTCAAAAAGGCAAACAGAACACATACATTTAGTTCACCTCCATTCCAAATCCCTGTTAAAATAACCGTAAGTGGAATCTTTGATAATTTTAAATTTCAAAGGCTAATTTCAAGGGTCATAAAGAAAAGGGGAAAGGGAGCCTTAAAAACACAAATTGGGGGAAAGCAGAAGAACTTGTAATAACCATTGCCATAGACTTGAGAAAGTTGAACCCCAAGCCGATCATGTTAAAGCAGAAGGAAAAAATGGTTGGTTCATTGTTCTCCAAAAAGGCTCAGGAGTTGATTGCTCTGGGAAATATCACCAACACAATGGATATGAGTTTGAGTGAGCTCTGGGAGCTGGTGATGGACAGGGAAGCCTGGTGTGCTGCAGTCCACGGACTCACAAAGAGTCAGACGACGGAGCGACTGAACTGAACTGACTGGGAAATGCAATAAAAAAAGGAAGATCAGTTGAAATGTGTTTAAAAAATAAATACTCCTCAAATTGTCTCTTCAACTCCATATTGACGGATAAATTCCCCTTCTACACCTCACATGCTAGTAAAGTAATGCTCAAAATTCTCCAAGCCAGGCTTTAGCAATATGTAAACCGTAAACTTCCAGATGTTCAACCTGGTTTTAGAAAAGGCAGAGGAACCTGAGATCAAATTGCCAACATCAGCTGGATCATCAAAAACAGGAACAGAGTTCCAGAAAAACATCCATTTCTGCTTTATTGACTATGCCAAAGCCTTTGACTGTGTGGATCACAAGAAACTGTGGAAAATTCTGAAAGAGATGGGAATACCAGACCACCTGACCTGCCTCCTGAGAAACCTGTATGCAGGGCAGGAAGCAACAGTTAGATCTGGACGTGGAGCAACAGACTGGTTCCAAATAGGAAAAGGAGTACATCAAGGCTGTATACTGTCACCCTGTTTATTTAACTTTATATGCAGAGTACATCATGAGAAATGCTGGACTGGAAGAAACACAAGCTGGAATCAAGATTGCCGGGAGAAATATCAATAACCTCAGATATGCAGATGACACCACCCTTATGGCAGAAAGTGAAGAGGAACTAAAAAGCCTCTTGATGAAAGTGAAATAAGAGAGTGAAAAAGTTGGCTTAAAGCTCATCATTCAGAAAACTAAGATCATAGCATCTGGTCCCACCACTTCATGGCAAATAGATGGGGAAACAGTGGCTGACTTTATTGTTGGGGGCTTCAAAATCACTGTGGATAAAATTAAAAGACAGTTACTCCTTGGAAGGAAAGTTATGACCAACCTAGACAGCATATTCAAAAGCAGAGACATTACTTTGTCAACAAAAGTCTGTCTAGTCAAGGCTATGATTTTTCCAGTAGTCATGTATGGATATGAGAGTTGGACTATAAAGAAAGCTGAGCACCGAAGAATTGATGCTTTTGAACTGTGGTGTTGGAGAAGACTCTTGAGAGTCCCTTGGACTCCAAGGAGATCCAACCAGTCCATCCTAAAGGAGCTCAGTCCTGGGTGTTCATTGGAGGGACTGATGTTGAAGCTGAAACTCCAATACTTTGGCCACCTGATGCGAAGAGCTGACTCATTTGAAAAGACCCTGATGCTGGGAAAGATTGAAGGTAGGAGGAGAAGGGGATGACAGAGATGGTTGGATGGCATCACCGACTCAATGGACATGGGTTTGGGTGGACTCCAGGAGTTTGTGACTGACAGGGAGGCCTGGTATACTGCGGTTCATGGGGTTGCAAGGAGTCAGACACGACTGAGCGACTGAACTGAACTCAACTGAACTGAACACCCCTGAAAACTATAAAAGAGAGATTCTCTGGACCAGAGAATATCAGACACCCTGGAAGTTGGGAGTCATATGACCAGCACAAAGAAATTAAGTGGAAATTCTCATAAACGTTGATACCACTCCCTGCATGCTCTGATCACCAGTCAGCTACTAGAAGAGTGGAAGCAAGGACTGTGGCTTCCATGAAGAACACTGGAAGGTTATTCTCTAAGTATCCTGACCGGGCCAACAGTAAAATGCTAAAGATTTTTACTTTTGGGTTCTCCAAGGAAATGATCATGGCAAATTCATTTTCAATGAAGCTGAGAGTTACACCTTGTATAAGCAATGGCTTCAATCAGCTTTCCAGGGACTCATTCCTCAGCATGCGCAGGCACGCAAGGACCACTCTGCCACTAGGGAAGCCCTTCCATGAAAGACTGAGATGAAAACAATTTTGGGAAAACCAGAGATACTACAGGCAGAAGAAAATTTAAAATAAAACCATATTCTCAGAAAAATATGGGAAGTTATTTCATCCAGAACAGGATGAGAGCTAATATGGCAGTACAACATAAACTAAAAATTCAGCAGAAGGTTTAGAAGACAAAATTAAGAAAATTTTTCAAAGACTAAAGGGAAAAAGACAAGGAGATTGAATATAGAATTGATAAGATGAGAAAATAAGTGCTTAAGAGGACCAACATCTGAATAATAAGCCTTTCAGAGAGAAAAATAAATAAATAAATAAAACAGAAAAAAAGGAAAAAATAATAAAATAGGTAATTCAAGAAAAATTTCTAGCCCTGAAGGATGTACTTCCCACAATAGGGAGAACCTACTGTGTGCTCAGCATAGTGAGCAAATGTAAATCCACATTCAGGGCAGGTCATCATGACATGCTGGAGACAAAGAGAGAAGTTTTAAGCCTCCAGGGAATGCAAAAAGAAGTCACAAATAAAAAATTAAAGCTCAAAATGACTTGAGGATTCTCAAGCACAACATAGAGAGCTAGAAGACGACAGGCCAATGCCTTAAAAATGCTGAGGGGAACTCACTTCACCTTAGATTTTTACATTCTGAAAAACGATTAGTGCATCATGATGATTAAAATGAGTTTCAGATATTTCAGTTCAGTTCAGCTCAGTCGCTCACTCATGTCCAACTCTGCGACCCCATGGATTGCAGCACTCCAGGCTTCCCTGTCCATCACCAAATCCCAGAGCTTGCTCAAACTCATTTCCATCAAGTCAGTAATGCCATCCAACCATCTCATCCTCTGTCATCCCCTTCTCCTCCTGCCTTCAAACTTTCCTAGCATCAGAGTCTTTTCCAATGAGTCAGTTCTTTGCATCAGGTGGCCAAAGTATTGGAGCTTCAGCTTCAGGAGCAGTTCCTCCAATGAATATTCAGGACTAATTTCCTTTAGGATTGACTGGTTTAATCAAGGCAGTGCAAGGGACTCTCAAGAGTCTTCAACACCACAGTTCAAAAGCATCAATTCTTCGGTGCTCAGCTTTCTTTATAGTCCAACTCTCACATCCATACATGACTACAGGAAAAATCATAGCTTTGACTAGATGGACCTTTTTTGACAAAGTAATGTCTCTGCTTTTTAATATGCTGTCTAGATTTCAGATATTTAACACACTAATATTTTGCCTTCCATATACATTTTCTCAGGAAGTTACTGGAAGACATGTTCTACCAGTGAAGGAGAGTAAACCAAGAAAGAGAAAGGCATGGCATACAGGAAACAGGAAGGAAACAGAAGTAGTATCATAAGAAAGAATTGAAGGGTTCCCAGCTCAGTAGGAAGGGAGACCCCAGGGTGCCCTCTGTGCCATAGGAAAAGAGGAAAGAGCATATGAAAGAGGTCACAAGACACCCAGAGAGGTGTTCCCAAGAAAATGCAAGTGAATTCCTATAATTATCTTTGTACAGAGAAAATATTAAACTATTGGGGAAAAATTTGTGGTTGGACTGCCATTAAATACATAGAAATTAAACAAAAATCTGACACTATTATTATTTTTAGGAAAAACAACATGCTTTTCCTAAAGAAAGAAAAGGTAATCATGGTCTTCCACATAGCTTACCTACAAAAATCAACTGTAATAGTCATAATAGTGTAAAAATGGAGTACATACACAATGCTTTTATATAACTATAATAAAGGGGAAAAAGGATGCAAAATAGCAAAAGAAACTTATATAGCTTTATCTTCCACTGTTGGAAGTCAATAGAAAATGGTTACCATAGGAAAGGCCACAGGACTGGAAAAGGTCAGTTTTCATATCAATCCCAAAGAAAGGCAATGCCAAAGAATGCTCAAACTACAGCACAGTTGCACTCATCTCACACATTAGCAAAGTACTGCTCAAAATTCTCCAAGCCAGGCTTCAGCAATATGTGAACTGTGAACTTCCAGATGTTCAATCTGGTTTTAGAAAAGGCAGAGGAATCAGAAATCAAATTGCCAGCATCCGATGGATCATCGAAAAAGCTAGAGAGTTCTAGAAAAACATCTATTTCTGCTTTACTGACTATGCCAAAGCCTTTGACTGTGTGGATCACAACAAACTGTGGAAAATTCTGAAAGAGATGGGAATACCAGACCACCTGACCTGCCTCTTGAGAAATCTGTATGCAGGTCAGGAAGCAACAATTAGAACTGGACATGGAACAACAGACTGGTTCCAAATAGGAAAAGGAGTACATCAAGGCTGTATATTGTCACCCTGCTTATTTAATTTATATGCAGAGTACATCATGAGAAACGCTGGGCTGGAAGAAGCACAAGCTGGAATCAAGATTGCTGGGAGAAATATCAATAACTTCAGATATGCAGATGACACCACCCTTATGGCAGAAGTGAAGAGGAACTCAAAAGCCTCTTGATGAAAGTGAAAGAGGAGAGTGAAAAATTTGGCTTAAAGCTCAACATTCAGAAAACTAAGATAATGGCATCTGGTCCCATCACTTTATGACAAATAGTTGGGGAAACAGTGGAAACAGTGACTGACTTTATTTTTCTGGGCTCCAAAATCACTGCGGATGGTGATTGCAGCCATGAAATTAAAAGATGACTCCTTGGAAGGAAAGTTATGACCAACCTAGACAGCATATTCAAAAGCAGAGACATTACTTTGTCAACAAAAGTCTGTCTAGTCAAGGCTATGGTTTTTCCAGTAGTCATGTATGGATATGAGAGTTGGACTATAAAGAAAGCTGAGCGCCGAAGAATTGATGCTTTTGAATTGTGGTGTTGGAGAAGACTCTTGAGAGTCCCTTGGACTGCAAGGAGATCCAACCAGTCCATCCTAAAGGAGACCAGTTCTGGGTGTTCATTGGAAGGACTGATATTGAAGCTGAAACTCCATACTTTGGCCACCTAATACAGAGAGCTGACTCATTTGAAAGGACCCTGATGCTGGGAAAGATTGAAGGCAGGAGTAGAAGGGGACGACAGGGGATGAGATGGCTGGATGGCATCACCGACTCAATGGACATGGGTTTGGGTGGACTCTAGTAGTTGGTGATGGACAGGGAGGCGTGGCGTACTGTGGTTCATGGGGTCACAAAGAGTCGGACACGACTGAGTGACTGAACTGAACTGAACTGAACCATAGGAAAATTAAGGAATGGGAATGTAATCATTTTATTTAAGAAAAATGAGATGGCAAAAATAGAAATAGAGAAAATAGTAAAAATAGAAAAAAAGAAACAGAAATAAATACCAAATTCTCAGATAAACTCAGAAGTGGTTAAGTGTGGGGATGTGGGGATATAACAGGGCAATAGGAAAGCATGAGACTACTGTTTTCCATAACATACCTTATATAGTAAGCTTTTGAAAGTATCTGTATCTTTGAGAAAAGTAAAAAAAAATTAAAAGGTAGTAGAAGGAGGAGGAGAAGAAAGAGAGAACTATAGCATAAGGAACTATCCATTGCACTTATCTGAAAATCTGAGGTAAGAGGCAGTCACAAGAAGCAAAAGTCACTACTCTGCTGCGCAGAGAAGGAACCAGATTCTAGAGGCTGATGATTCACAGATGCCTGGTATCTCAGCAGCTTCCAGGGATATAGGAAGTACAGCACAAGGGTCATTGGAAGGGAAAGAACCCAGAAAAGAACTGCTGCAGAAGTGAGGGCATCGCTCTGACCATGAATAGCCAACTCCCTTCCCCAAACCACCAACTCCACCTTAACTCAAAGAGAGGTGGACTTGCTCTAATCAAGCTGGACCATATTTGAAGTGTCAGTGGAATACCATCAGCAACAGTGTTATGAGAGACTTCACAGTGCTTCTTGACTAACTAGCTATAAGGAGTCAGGGTAGAAAGAGTCCAGTTCAGTGCCAGTGAGTGAGTTCAAGTTGTTCAGCCATGTCTGACTCTTTGCAACTCCATGGACTGTAGCCCACCAGACTCCTCTGTCCATGGGGATTCTCCAGGCAAGTATACTGGAGTGGGTAGCCATTCCCTTCTCCAGGGGATCTTCCCAACCCAGAAATTGAACCCTGGTCTCCTGCATTGTAGGCAGATTCTTTACTGTCTGAGCCACCAGGGAAGCCCAAGAGAGTGCTATGAATATGTAAATATATTTAGCCCAACTACAATATATTTTTCAAATTAAAAATTAATGTTACAGTAACTGCTTCTTGTGGTATGGTCCAAAGGACAGATGAAAAGTCTGTGCAACTTAAAATATATTTCCCACAAATTTGCTAGGTGGTAAACATTCTCCATCTTGACCTCACCCATGAAATTCCTAAGAAGACACAGAGCATATAACTAGCAAAATATGGGATAGTAACTAAAAATCTAGGTCTCAGAAGCAATTAGATTCAAGTTCAAAGACCAGTGTCACTAATTTCTTATTTAATGACCTTACAAAATGTTCTTTAAGTCTTTGTTTGTTCTTGTGAAAAATGGTATATGGTAATACTTAAAAAAAGGAAAAGAAAAGAAGAAAATAGGTTGCTTTAAGGATTATGAGAAAATGTGTGTAAATCTCTTAGCACTGTGCCTGGCATACAAAAAATGTTAAATCATTAATAACAGATATTTCTGTATTCTGAGGGAAGGATTATAGAAAAACAGGGGCAAAGAAACTAATGTATGTTGTTCTCCTCATGTTCTAAAAATGTTGTATGTGCTTTTATTTAAACTTCACAATTCACCCAAGGTCACAAGATAAAACTGGTTAGAGTTTGGATTTGAATACAGGACTATCTGATGTCAAAGACCTGGTACTTTTCACTACAATTTCTAATCTGAATGCTGTTGGTGCACCATCAAAGATTAACCCCTCCGATCAAAATCTCCTCTCTCTTTCAGATCTCCATGTATTACTTAGGAAGGAACAGAATTTTGAGTACACAGCACAGCTGAGGGAAAATGTTTGATCAAAAGAGTGAAATAAAGGACTTTTCTGGTGGTCCAGTGGTTAATACTCCAAGCTTCCAACGTAGGGGGCAAAGGTTCAATCCCTGGTCTGAGAACCAAGATCTCATGTGTCACATGGCATGGACAAAAAATAAAAATTACAATATTAAAATAGTTTTTAAAAAATACCAAAAAAAAAAAAAAAAAAAAAAGAAATGAAATAAGCAAAGCCCCAGAAAACTTGGCTCTACACAGAGAACCTAGCCCATGGGACTTCTCAAGTACCAGGTGAACTCACCCAAATGACAAGGGAGTGGGGGAGATGAAAGAATATGAGGAGAAAATAACAGTTTATAACTGTGAAGATGAAGTACATAAACAAAAGCCAAGGCCAAACACTTTCCAGCCTAAATATTTAAATTTGGAGTCCTATTAGAAGCCTTACTATTTTATATTTGGTGTAGCAAACATTGAAAGTTAGTTTGTTCTCAATGCTCCAGTGATGTTCTCATGCATAACCCTTACATTGTTCTCATCCATACACCATATTCCATATCTCTGGAAGACAGATCTCTAAGACAGGACCATCGTATAATCTTCCCCTTGAATACATGGAACTCGGGTTCGATCCCTGGGTCAGGAAGATCCCCTGGAGAAGGAAATAGCAACCCACTCCAGTACTCTTGCCTGGAAAATCCCATGGACCAAGGAGCCTGGTAGGCTACAGTCCATGGGATAGCAAAGAGTTGGACATGACTGAGTGACTTCACTTTCACTTTCACTTTCAAACATGATTGGATTTCACTCCAGTGATGAAAAAATTCTCAGGCAAAAACAACACTAACAATACATCACAAGGTTTGAGAAATACCTAACGAATGGTGCTCACAGAAATCTGTGGAAGGAACTCAGAAACTGAGAGAGAACTTTCAGTTGGATGAAGCAGTGAAAGTTTCACTTGCATCAAATGCTGAAAATGAATTTGAAATAAATAGGGAGGCAGGATTTTGGAGGAGGTAAAGGAGTGAGTTAATGGGCAGGAGGATACCACTGTATGTTGGAGGGGCAATGATTTGTTTTGGCTGGTGGTGAGAATCTAGGCTGAAAGTTATAAAATATAAGGCTGAGGAAAATCAGTGGCTAAATGATAGAGAACGTTCAGTGCTAAGCTATGGTGTTCAGGCTTTACTTTCTAATAGTAAGGAAAGGTGTGGATTTTGTTTGTTGTCTTAGTCAAGAAATGATTAAAACTCCATTCCTCATCTCTTCCCCCAGGTTTGATCAACCTGGATTCAAAATGCAATCCCAATATAAATCCCAGAAAGCTTTTACCGGTAGATACTGACATGCTGATTCTAAAATGTATGAATGCAAGGGAAGTAGAATAGACAAGTCTGAAATTCCAAGAAAGAAAAGAACAAAGTCTTTGCCTGATAGAGCAGGGTCCTGTGGAACACCTGGGCACGAAGCCTTTCTGTGTCCCCCATCTCTTTGATTATAGAAATAGACTTCATTCAGCTTCTATGACCTTCCAACTCAGGATTTAAGTTCCAACTCAGGGATTTAAGCAGATTTAAGCAATTGCTAATTAAGGAAGGGAGGGGATGAGAGACTAGGAAGAAACAAATAGTCAAGAGAAACAGTAGTAGACCCTTTAGGCAAGGTCCTGGTTCCCCACCAACAGACGCACACAACAATACCTTTGAATTATTTTGCAGAATACTGAAACAAACCACCTTCAGGTGGGAGAAGTTAACAATTAATGAGAATATGCTGCCTACAGACAAGTAGACACCAGACCAGCTGGAACCTAAAAGTTGATGATGCTGACTCTACTTACCTCACTACCAACCAACCCATCAGAATAATGTCCGCAAGTTGATCATGCCCTCTTTGAACCATTACATAAAGCTTCTCACTATCCTTTCCAAGTGGGAACACATAGTTTTTCGAGGCAGGAGCCCAAAGTGGCCCCCTTTTCTGGCAGAGTAGTAAAGCTATCCTTTTCTACTTCACCCAAAATTGTCTCTGAGATTGGATCCAGCACCATTGTACAGAGAAGTTGAGCTTTGGGCATTGTGCCAATGATCCCATTGAGTTCCTGTGTGCAGGAAGACATGGCTACTATATGGTCCCCTTTGGGTCTTTCTAAGTGTATTTTTGATTATGTTAGTCCCAAGAGAGGTACTCAAAAAGTTCTAAGAAAAAAATTAAGGGCTTTGAGTAAATCAATCTATTTAACTTTGATTCACATAGTGTTTCCCAAACATGGTTGAACTGAGACTTTTTTCTTCATGTAAATATCCAATATTAACTTTCTTCAGAGATGGTTTAATAAAAATACACTTTGAGAAACACTTAGAGATGTTGGAATACACTTTAACACTTTGGATAATACTTAAAAGATTAATTTTAGATTCAGAAAAAGTGGATAAATCTTGAGAAATTTGACAGATTTGGGTGAAATTTTTTTACTGCCAATTTGGAGACTGTGCGATATTCATGAATATTTCTTCATACATATAACCCTTACGAAGCCAGAGTCCACATGGTCCAGTTCCAAAGAAGGGTCACAATTTAAAGAACCAAATCCATGCAACTAAAACTAATTTCAAAATAACTCAAGTTCTTAATTTTAATTACTATGAAAGGACTGTACAGTCCCAGCAATATTTTTTAGAATCCCCTTTTTTCCCTTTCCGTTGCATTTGTATACTAAAACTACATCCATTTCTCTCTTCTAACCACATCTGAAAGGATTCTCCAACCCTTGCTACCTCAAATGTCCTCTGGTTCTTCTTCACTCCTCATTTATTCTAGAATTGCCACTGCTGAGGTTCAAGAAGAAGTAGGACTTTCCTCATGAAACAGAAAGGAAGTAGTCCAGGCACAACCTTTAAAAGAATGATATAGCCATAGGACATGACAAAGACTGGTTAAAACCAACTGGGTCCAAGATGGCGGAAGATTCCACTTCCACTAGACCTTGAGCTTCATTATACACTCATTATAATATATTAGCCAAATGACACACCCACCAGGGCCATGACAGTTCTAAGCCTAACCATAAAAGACCAGAAAGAGGATGGTGGCTCAATTTCTGGAAATCTCTGCCCCTTCCCCAAAATAATTGGAATAATCCTCCCACTCATCACCCTAAGAAATTACCCAGCAGATAAAAACTAAGTACATCATATTTCAGAGCTCTCTTGCCTTCTGAGGCCTACCCTGGTACCTCAGTTGGTAAAGATTGACCTGCAGTGCAGAAGATCCCAGTTCAATTCCTGGGTCAGGAGATCTACTGGAGAAGGGATAGGCTACCCACTCCAGTATTCTTGGGCTTCCCAGGTGGCTCCGCTGGTAAAGAATCCACCTGCAATGCGGGAGACCTGGGTTCAATCCATGGGCTGGGAAGGTCCCCTGGAGAAGGGAAAGGCTACCCACTCCAATATTCTGTCCTGGAGAATTCCATGGACTGTATAGTCCACTGGGTTGCAAAGTGTCAGACACAACTGAGCAACTTTCACTTCACTTGCCTCCTGAGATGACCCAGATTTTGTCTTTTTTTTTTTTTAATTTTATTTAATTTTTAAACTTTATATAATTGTATTAGGGGTCTTTGGAGTGTGTTTCTCTTTAACTAAATCCACTTCTTACCTATCACTCCATCTCTGCTTTTGCAATGAAACAAGAACTTTAAATTCACCATACATTAAGAGAGAAAACGAGAAGAAAACAATCAAGAGACCCAGGCAGAATCCTCTTTAGGCAGAGGAAGGAAAAGCCAGGGAAAACTCAGCAATGATATTTGTGCTGTTTTATGCTAGATGGGGTGATGCAGCGTCTGTGTGACTACCTGTCTGGCGGATCTACCCGAAGCATCTAGTGGTGGCCCTGGAGTAGCTGGCTGGCAGGCACAGCCCTTAGGAAGATGGAAGACAGCATGGGCAGGCTGGAACTGCTGGGTCCAATCTGCATCTGTTCATTGAAAATTGAGGAGCTTTAGAGAGGAATGACTGGCCCATACCTAGTGGCAGCCTCCTAGATCTCATGCAGATCAGATCTCTTTGGCCAACTCCAACACAACTAAACAGGGAAAAGGACACTGGGAAATGTCATTCTCAGCTCGACGGCATCACAGAGCAAACGTCTACAGGGATTACTAGTAAAATGAAAAAAAGCTTACTTCTTTTCAGTTTGAAACCAGTATTCACATGATTCAAATTTAACAAGCCCACTCAGTGTCAGGCAAGGTGCCAAATATTTTCACACACATACACACACACACACACATACACACCCCCACATAAACACAACTTCTCTAGTAGCAACACACCATATGCTACTTTTTCTCATTTCTGTTGGTCACCGTGAGAGGAAAATCATGAAGAGTTTGCACAGACCTGGAACTTTATTGACAAGATGTAAACAGCAACACAGTTGGAGACAGTGTCATGTCACAGTTAGGAGAGAAAGCTCTGGAGTTTCTGGAGTTTCTGGAGTTTCCGGGTCCAAATCCTGGGTTCTGTTACATGAGGGCTAAGTCATCTTGGGCAAAATACTTGATTTCTGTATTCCTCAGCTTTGCCATTACAAATTTCAGATAATACCCACCTTACAGGATCGTTGTAATGATTATATGTGATAATATATGTACAGCACCTGGTGTTAAAAAAAAAGAAAGCTAAATTTAGGAATGATTGAAAAATAAGTATTAGTGAGATTCCTGCCTATGCCTATAAATATATGTATATATTTTAATATTCTATTGCTGAAACAGAATGGTTTTAAATTTTATCTACATATTTTAACTCGTTCTCTTTTTCATTATAAATCAAAATGTTTCTATCTGTCATTATTTAGTAGCATACAGATAACTGAATATGTTACAAAAATCACACAGTCTCAAAATCTAGGGTATTCAATTTTTAAAATTATAATTTTCAGGAGAATATATAGGTATTAATATGAAGTGACATAAATAATGCCAAATTACTGAATAAACAATTTAAAATAAGTAAAAGGCAGCATAAGTTGTATCTTAATAACTTAAAAATGATGATAGGATTTCCATGTATACTGTTAAATCAATGTGTATCTATAAAGTTCCTGTTAACTACAGCTTCATCATCTGGATCTTTGCCTAAATGATGTTAACACATTAGCCCTTTCTCATCATTATTTCCTGATAATCAATAGTGATCCCTGTACTTGGTCTTTCCTTTACAATTATTTGTCTTAAATGCAAAAATTATTCATTTTGCTAGAAGAAGAAGACCGCTTGACTTTCAGATCACTTTTCATTGATTCTCAGTTGTTCAATGCTTTGCACTCCCTCCTCATATGTTCTTTTTTGGGATCTTGACTAAAGCATAATATGCCTCTCTGGATAAGTTACCAGGTGCTTGAAACAAAAGACCTTGGGCAGAAAATATAGTTTGGTTAGAATAAGTTGGATGAATTTTAACTCATACTAAATATTAACTGTTATCTTTTAAGCATTCTGATCAATATTATTAGTATTGGCATATGCTTATTACCTAGTACTGAGTGTAAATTGTCTTCCTTTTTATACAATGAAGACATAGCATTATTGACTGACTCCATAAAGCTCATTTTAAAGGTTTAGTTTTATCCATTGACATTACTCAGCAAAGCAAGAATCAGACTTAAACTATTCAGTTATTCATTTCAAGGAAGGACAAGTGGGCACCTACCCAGTGGTTACACTGCACTTATACTCTAATTTGTATGCCTCTTAATCAAGGGGTCTTTTGATCCAGAAGGCAATGAGTGATTCCCTGGCAATGATATAATTTAAGAATGCAGGTCCTTAGTATGTTTCAGGATGTGCTAAAACATACGGCATTTGTTCAGCATATATTCAGCCAGTAGACAAAAGTTATCCTTAGAAGACCCATGACAATTTGCCTGACGCTCACTTTCTGAGGCAATGCCACATTTGACCAGTAGATAGCACTCAAGATGTTTCAATAAACGGAGAGAAGGCTTCTCCGTGCAATTATTACTTTGCCAGGGAAAGTCAGACAAGTTCATTTTAGATCAGCAGAGGGGAAAAAGAGATGGCCCAAATGCCTAGAAATGGGGAGTTTTGTACCAAACCTCAGCAGCCACTTAACACAAAGCTATACCGATTAGGGTAGGAAAGCTAGCCACTCATTTCCTAACACAATTTCTGCTGGAAGACAAGGAAAGCACCACTCATTTGACACACTGATATAAAACATGAAAGCAGCACTTGGATGGTAATGTTGATGTCCAGAGAGACCACAGGTAGAACATGTTGGTTGCACTGCACAGAACTCAAAAAGCAAAACTTTCTTGTGCCTCAATCATCCTGCTAGTTCAAAAGCCACCTGTATTTCAGAATGCAATGTTTACAAAAATAACAACCTGGCTATAAACAAAAAAATGAATTGCAATTGCTTGAAGCCAATGGACAGTGCCTTGGCATAGTTAGACCTACTAGGAAGGATAACTGGCATTATGCTTTTATAAGCGATGGCTTCCATCATACAAAAGAATCAACTCATATTACTTTAGAAGCAGAAAGTGGTAAATGGGGATGCTCCTGGGGTTTTTTATTTTTGTTTATTTGGCTATGGCAAGCAGCATCTTCAATCTTTTTGAGGCACGTAGGATCCTTAGTTGCCACATGTGGGATCTAGTTCCCTGACCTGGGATTGAACCCAAGCCCTGTGCATTGGGAGTGCAGTCTTAGCCACTGGACCACCAGTGAAATCCCTGGTTCTGTGATTCTGAACCATTTTTCACATGTTTCAAGCTCAGTTCATCTGATACAGGGTCTGTGTTAAATGAGGTGAGGGTCATCAAGGTGCTGTTTAAGTAGACACAAAAAGCTGGAGTATGAGAAGTTAGGAGATGAGAGTCATTCAAATATCCATGAAAGAAAAACTGGAGGCATCTGAGCAAGGAAAGAACATGTCAAAGGAAAAAGATATCTGGGGGAAAATCAGTGAAAAACTACAGAAAACAACTTCAAATTCCATCTGCAGAAAATTGTTGGTGGTTGGGAGGTGGTCAGTCTCTTTAAAAAGCCAGTTTCTTGGAGGATAGATTTTCAACCCCTGCTCTCTAAGGTCCAACCTTAAGCTTTCTGCAGCTGTGCTCCCAGCCCATCATAAATGGACTCACACCCTCAGGATGGCTAACCCAATATCCCACTCAAAAATTTCTGAATTTCATTTCAAATTGCCTGAAACTACCTTCAGCCTTTGACCTTCCTATGAGTCATTAAATAGCTTTCTGTTGTAATTGTTCAACTTGTTTCAGTTATGTTTGTGTATTTGAAACCAAAAGGCTTTTTTGACTGTGCTAGGCTTACTCTGGGTTTCCTTGGTGGCTCAGATGGTAAAGAGTCTGCCTGCAATGCAGGAGACCCAGGTTTGATCCCTGAGTCAGGAAGATCTCCTGGAGAAGGGAATGGCAACCCACTCCAGTATTCTTGCCTGGAGAATTTCATGGACAGAGGAGCCTGGCGGGCTACAGTCCATGGGGTTGCAAAGAGTCAGATGTGACTCTGGGGGTAGGATGGGGCTGTGGAGTGTCTAATATCTGGTCCACAATAATTAACAGAAAGACAGCAAGGGAAAAACACATTTACAGAACACTACCTTAACTAATCAAAGGAAAAGATTCCAATCTGAGAATATTTAGAGTTCCTGGAAGAAGACAGACAGACATCTGGGATGAAAAGAGGTTGGCGTGAGCTCCCCCGGCACTAACCCTGGAGTCTAACCTTCCTATGCCATCATCTGGCTGTGTGACCTTGAGAATATCACTTTCCATCTCTGGGCTTCAGGTTTTTCATCTATAAACTGAAGGGTTAAGCAAAATGCTCCAATTCTAATCTTCTATAGCTCTGTTCTCCTGCCTTCTTTCCATATAGGAAGCTACATTTGAAGGAAGTTAATTGATTTCCTAGCAATGACATCCATTATACTTGATATACCAGTAAAAAAAAAAGGTGACCATTCAGTCAAATAATCATGCGTATATGAACACTGCATGGCAACACACTTTGAAACACAGCGACAACTTTACAAAACGCACTCTGACTGGTAGAGATGCTCTCTCCCACCTTGTCAGTCTTGATTGATATTCACCCACATCATCACAGGACTGGCTAGAACCCACAGGCTGCTTCTCCTCCCCTCCCTCCAACCTCTCCTCTTGGCTGCTGATGGTGGCTTCAGCCACCAGTACTTTGCTGGTAGCACCTTCTAACATCCAAGTGAAGAAATATAGTTGTGGCAAAAAAACTTCACTGTAGAAGAACTCTTTGATTTGTGTTTGAACTTAGGGCAACTGATAACATTTATGTGATAAAACTTCATAAATCCCCCAAACATGCTGACCCATCTACCAAGAAAATGTCCAGTTCTCTCCTGAAAAGTCCCATAGAACTAAGAATATAAATAAGTTCTTAGTACATTCCAAATGTGGAGGCTACAATTCTATAGGGAAGGGAAGGGAGGAAGGATTTGATTTGCACTGTTGTAAGGCAGAAATTAACACAACATTGTAAAACAATTACTCTCCAATTAAAAAAAAAAAAAAAAAGAAGGGAGAGAGGGGGAAGGAAAGGGAGGGGGGGAAAGTAAGTTTCTGTAGAGCAGCAGTTTTCAACCATGGCTGTATAGTGAAATCTCTTGGGTGAAAAATGTCACTGTTTAAGTACACTTTTAAAGAGGTTAAAGTCCCCAGTGCCATCAGGGTTGAGTCAGTGTAACACAGCATCACATTAATAAAATGGTGACTAAAGAATATTCAATTACTCAACAAGAGTGGCAACTCAAAAGGATTTGTTGTTCCGAATTCCTACCAAAAAGCCCACCAGCTTTCAAAGAGGTCCAAAGGCTCCCTGAGAATTCCCTGTATCCTTGGCGTAATACTGCCATGTTCCCGAGTCCTGATTACTCCTCCGCAGAGGGTTGCAGAGCCATGTGCCATGCAATTCTCTATATCCTCTCACGCTTCTAAAATTATTACCTCATCAATGCTTCAGGCTTGGTACTGTCAGACCTCTTTTCCTGATAATAAGATAGACTCTGGGGCTTTTAGCATCCATAGATCACTCCCACAACTCTTACTCACTAAAGGTTCATTCATTCACTACATCACAACTTTTATAACTGCTGGTCAGTTGAAAAATACCTGAGGCAGAGTGATGAATTGGAAAGACTCTGCACAAAGAAACTGAAGGCTTTGAATCAAGTTTCAGATGTGCCCATGCCTCTCTCCAGATGACCTGAAGCAAGTCACATAACCTTTCGAGCTTCCATTTCCTTAAATATAAAGTGAGAAAGTTGGTTAGTGTCTGATATCCACCACAGCTCTCAAATATTATACGGCATATGATGTTCTTATACACATTCTGGTTATGATGCTAATGAACAGTGAGTGGTGAGAAAGTAAGTGCAGAGGAGAAGCACAAGGAAAAGGCAAATGGTCCAAGGGAGCCACAAGTTGACAGATTGGCTTTCAAAGCATTGACAATATCCCCATGCTGCTGCTGCTAAGTCACTTCAGTCGTGTCCGACTCTGTGCGACCCCACAGACGGCAGCCCACCAGGCTCCCCCGTCCCTGGGATTCTCCAGGCAAGAACACTGGAGTGGGTCGCCATTTCCTCCTCCAATGCATGAAAGTGAAAAGTGAAGTCGCTCAGTCCTGTCCGACCCTCAGTGACCCCATGGACTGCAGCCTTCCAGGCTCCTCCGTCCATGCGATTTTCCAGGCAAGAGTACTGGAGTGGGGTGCCATTGCCTTCTCCGAATATACCCATAAGTTGCCTTTTAAAAAGACTACAGTGGAATCATATGGCAGGAAAATTTGGTAGGTTCTATTTTTTGCTACTTTGTCTACATGAAAAGACCCTTTTCACTCCCCTCACACTGGGAAAACCACACTTGCAAAATGAAAAAGGCAATGATCTGATTCTCTAGATGTTAAATTGCCTCTGAGAAAGGGACGATGTTAAAAAAAATTCCTCTAATATGCCGAGACACTTTTACAATATTCCAACCGCCAGTTCAGTTCCCTGTTCCTCTGTAGCAGCTCTTGCATCACATTTCTTCCTTCTTTGCTTTCAAACAACCATGACCATCTCCTCATGCAGTCTCCTGCTTTAGACAATCCTGTCTGTTACCACTGCATATATCTCTATTCCACTTGATGTCTGACTTTCCTACTCCAAAAAGTTGGAAGACTCCTTATTTCCTGCAGACCAAGGTAACCTATTTAGCTTGGCATTCCCAGATCCCTACCATCTCACCTATAACATACTTTTCCTCTCCTTTTCTTTTCCATCCATCAGTGAAGTCACATGAAGTCCCTCCATTCGGCCTTTGCTCATGTCGTTCTTCCCACATGGAATGGCTTTACCTATTTTCTCCTACATAAACTAAATCCGGCCATTCTCAGAAGCTCACATTTCATCTCTGCTATGAAGCAGTCATGCTGGTTTCCAAGGATCTGCCCTTCCTCCAACTGTCCTGGGCAACACTTCAACTCTCCCAGACTGTCTCGTTTGTGGCATGCTCCTGTTTACACTGAGTGTTCTGAATGACAGAGTCAATGCACTTAATGCTTCTAGCATGCTTCTTTTTTTAATTAAAAAAATTTTTTTTGGGCCACACTGTGTAGGCATTTGGGATCTTAGTTCCTCAAACAGGGACTGAACCCATGACCCCTGCTCCGTACATGCAGAGTCTTAACCACTGGACTGCCAGCAAAGTCTATCATTCTTGCCTATCTTTTCCCCTTCCCTCCCCGCTCCTCTCCCTCCTTTCCTTCCCTTCTTCCTTCCTTTCACTTTACCATAATACGTACAGTAAAATTTCAGGAATACACTAAATTAGCAGCAATCACCTTATAAATAAACACAGTAATAGCAGACTGGGGGATCCTGGGTGCTTCTCTTCCACAGCCTAAGCAACGGGACACACACATTCTCCTGTGTCCCTTAGCTCTTAGCTTGGAATCCAACACCCTTCAACAAGTTCCATTGTGAAAATACTTAGTATTAGGACACATGTCCAAGTTGAGGTTTCACTTCAAAATTTTATGCATAAATTTCCCAAAAGTGCAGAAATGGTCTAAGAAATAGGACCAAATTTAAAGAAAAGAGTCATTAAGTCATTTATTCATTTCAATAGTGTGTTAAGTCCAGCACTCCTCATTGAAAGAGCTAGTGATAACAGAATTGGAGACCACTAAATCAAGATGGGACCTCACCTTCTAGTTTTAGAGATGAGTCAGCTGGGACTCCTGCAGAAACACCAAGTCTAAATGAGGTACTGCCTCTTGCAATACTGTTTGCCTTTCTTCTTCTTTTAGCAGCCCCTCTCCATAAAGGTGTTCCTCTAATGTCTGCCAATCCGTTCCCTATTCATCGCTTTCCAAAGATTGTCTGTAAATGAAATGCAAAGACAAAGTTGGACAAGCCGATCAACTTACATCTGTCCCATTTTTTGCAATGATCTTATTTCTGCATCCAGGATAGAATAACTTTCTAGAAGCGAGCTCCCAGTCTTGGTAAAGAATATTTGTGAAGGGGAAGGGTAACTATAGGGAGGTGAGTTATATATTTAGATATGCAAATAATGATTTTAAGTCTTAGGACAAGCAGAAGTGGGTTGTTGCTACTGCAGCCTTTGCATGGGTCCTATAATTCACCAGTCACCCTTGGCCAAGAGTTAGGAAGGATATATAATCCTTTTTTGACTCTTCCTCCACAGGGAATGGAGTTGTATATCCCACCCACAGCCTCAGAGACAACACCTCTCAAAGTCACACAGGGGCCCAGAACAGTCTGGAATGACCTCCAGGAGAGGAGGGTTTGATCCCTGGGTTGGAAAGATCCCCTGGAGGAGGAAATGGCAACCCACTCCAGTATTCTTGTGTGGAAAATTCCACGGAGGGAGGCAGGCTGGTGGGTTATAGTCCATGGGGTTTCAAAGAGTGAGACAGGACTGAGCACAGGACAAGCACACTGTCGGCAAAATCTTGACACACCCAAAGAAAGGAAGGGTGGGACCCTGCCTACCCACCTCAGTCCTGGTGCGAGGAGGAGATGGAAACATTTTCCCCCTACAATTCCAACTCAAATTTCACTTTGTTGTGTTTTATTTTCTAAAGGTTGAAAATCAATCGCAACTCCACTCCCTCGCCTCAACGTGTTTTTCTTTTCCAAGAGAGGTAGGAACTATCCTTGCGTGTTCTTTTGAAGTAGCTGCCTAGGGACTTATCTCTGGAGAAGCAGTTTTACCTCTTTAGACCTTAGATTGCCCATCTGTTCATTAAGGGGTTGATGGATGATGTCTAAATTTTCATCCACCGTAAATGGGGGAGTCCCTGAGCCCCACTGGCCCTTGACTTGAGTGTCTAGCACAGAAATAGTTAAAGGTTAAGGATCTCTCAAATGGAGACTTGCTAACATGGGGGTGAGGATGCCAGGCAGCATATTTGTAGTCTTGTCCAGCCTTGGCCTCAAAAATATCCCTCTCGAAGATTTGCCGATGGGGAGGCTGCAGCGGGGTCTCCTCTTCTAAGTCTTCCCCCCGGGCGCCCGGGCGCAGCTCTATCTGGAACCTGGACACCAAGCAGTTCAAAGCATCCTCAAAACCGAGTAAGCCTGGCCCCCTACTGCTAGCTCGGCTTCTCACAGCCCTGTCGCTACCCCTCCTCAAGGTCCCTCTAGGTCTCCACTACTTTCCACGTCCGAAAATTCTTTCAGCCGCCAGCTGCACTTTGGACCCCCTGCCTTGGACTCCGAGATAGCCAGTGCTGCCGCGGAGTGGGGCGCCCTTCCGAGACGTCCTGGGATCCAGCCCCCCTACCCTAACCCCCGCCCCACTCAACCACCACCCACCGCAGGCTTTCCTGTTAGCAGCTCCCCCACGCCCCGTCTCAGGACCTGGCCGTCTCCTTCCCCTCGAACTCCCTGGGTGCTTTCCGGGCGCACTTCTTCGGCATCCAAGCAGGGAAACCTCACCCACACCCCATCCCCGCTGCCTCTTTCCGTGCAAAAGAAGAGCTGGTCAGTGGGCAGAGCGCCTGACCCAACTGAGCCACCGGGACTGGCCCTCTGCTGGGTGGGGTCGAAGAAGGAGCCGGGCCTCGCTGGGCTCCCGGGCGCGCTCCGCTTTGCCCGCCTAGAGCAGCCCAGCGAGGGAACCCTGCACCAAAGCGCCGGAGCCGCAGCTCCCCGCCCGCGGAGACCCCCGCGCTCACCCCGACCCGGGGACGCCAGAGCCCCCAGCACCGCTGGAGCCCCTCGCAGCAAGCCGGAGCGCCAGCAGCCCCGCACGCTCCTTTTCCGGCCCCCTCCAAGGAGGGGCGCGCGGGGGCCCCAGAAGCATCTCCCGCTCGCCCTCCCCCACCCCTTTCCCAGCCCGCCCACCCGACCCGCGCGGCGCGGCGTTGCGCTCGGATTCCGGGAAGGAAGCGCCGCGCTGTGTCCCCGGCGTCCTCAGTCCTGCCCCCCGAAGTGGAGATGCGCGAGTGGCAGGCGAGGGCGCGCAGCTCGTGAGACGCCGCGCCAGCCGGCACCATGCGCCTGCGGCCGCTGCCCCTCGTGGTGGTCCCCGGCTTGCTGCAGCTGGTAAGTGCCCGGCCCGCCGCGCGCCCCGCGCCCCACGCCCCGCGCGCCAGGGCCGCGTTTCGGCGGGAAAACCGCGCCGGTGGCCGACTCAGAAGCGGAGCCTGGGGCTGCTGGGACCTGGTGCTGGGGGCGCGCGCAGCCGAGGGAGTTTGGGGGTTTGCTTTAGAGGTTGAAGCGGAAGAATCAGGGAGTGGGATTCAGAGAGGACCCTGAGGCTGGTGAGGGGCTTTTGTTGGCTTGAGACTGGAGGACTGGAGTGAAAAGGGCAGAAAGTGGCAGGAAAGAAGGTGCGAGAGAAGGAAGAGGTTTATTGAAAAGCGATCGAGGAGGGAAGTAGGGGAGAAGGCTAGACGGACGTGATGAAGATGGGCTGAAAGACCCAGAGTTTGAGAGGCTTTGTGGCTTTTATTTTTCACGTGCTATTTTGCACGGATGCCCGCAAACACTTCTAAACCTCTGCATCGTGCATCCTCGTTCTCGGGACCGATTAGTGGCTCCTTGATGGGGAAAAACTTAGGCGAAAGACCGATTTGGGAGACAGATTGTATTTCTCTTCGTTTTCCAATCTGGCGCTGGGGACTAGGATGGGGTTTTGTGCCGACGGGGGAGGCAGGATGTAACTTTCAAGTCCAACTCCACCCCGTCATCTCTAAGCATTCTGTTCCCAAAGACCTCTCCCGTCGGTTCTGGGAGGCTCAGGGGGAGCTGAGGAATAGGAAGGGAATTAGAAGGTGACGCAGGGTCCACTAGAGAGGCTCTCGGCGACAGCTCCAGGGGTGACACTCATCCCTCCTTGCTTGGAGGCTTGGCGCCACGCTATCCTCCTTCCGAATTACCTGTATGATGTATGGGTTGCTAGATAATTCTCTTTAAGGGAGAACCTAAGTAAAATCTTCAAGAAAACAACTTTTAAAGTAAAATTCCGTAAGGGGATTGCTGTGGCTCAGTCCACGTCTGTGATGGGTTTCTCCTGCTCTCTAGGCACTTAATACCGTGCTATTAAGAGGGCTTTCGCCAGAAGCCAGGGTTTCTTTGGTCCTCATACTTAAGACTTTACCCAGTTGAATCTGGGCTGTTAAAACAGGGGTAAGGAACACAAGCATGATAATGTGTTCCTCCCTTTCCATCTGTCCTCTCTCTCTCTCTCCCACTTCTCCGAGGAAAAAACCAAGTAACTTATTAAAGTTTCTGTATGATACATATCATATTGTAGACGCAGAGATATTTGCAAGTTTGGGGATGGAAGGAACTCGAAACGCTCTTAGTGAAGGGGTGAGGACACCGAAAGGCCTGTCCATTCTTTATACAACGGAGATGAGCTTCACCTGCGCAGCATTAACCAAGAAATTCTTCAATGGCATCAAGAAGAAAATGCAGTGATGCTCCGACGTTGTCCTTGAATGAGCCAGCACATACTGGCTATATACAATATTGCATGTTAAAATACATTTTGCATGCCAGGCGTTAAGCGTGCCACATATTTTTCACATTAGTCTTCAGTATCATTTGCTTTTTAAAATGCTTGATCTGGATGCCAATACAAGATGATCTAACAAAGCACATTTGTATGGTGTATATTAAGTTAAACTATAGAAGTCTGGGGAAATAAGGTACTTAGGTTACTTAGGTAGGATCTTCAAGGATCTCTTAGTTCATTCTTTTTTTTTTTTTCATTCATTTAACTTTGCATTCAGTGATCATCAACTGTGTATCTGTTCCACTGTATTAGACTGTTAAAGATGAGGGACCATATTGGGGGATGTGTTGGGAAAAGTTCTCCTATCAGCTACTCTATGGGGAATGTTAGATTTTTTTTTTTTTCCTCCACACAACCAGAGTCAATAGGGAATAAAAAATACATCTTGACAGGATTGTATACCTTCCTTAAGAGCTAGATTCTAATATTACAGCATGGATTGATTGATTAGTTTTTAAGGAAGTGTATGTCAAATTCTAATCCATTTTTGGATTGTGCTTGGATTGTAATGTTTTTTTCCTGGAGCACTTTATCATGGTAAGTGAGGTGGGGAGCTGCAGCTGTGTGATAAGCACACATTCCTTACACTGCCATCCTTTTGGACAATAAAAAGCTGTTTACATTCTCCACAATCTTATAGCTGTTTCCAACCTTATAACACAAGGGGGTTAGAATGTGAAAGGAAAACAGAATAGCTGAGCTGGGTAAATCTAAATGAAACACCCCCCAATCCCAACATTCGCCCCACCCCAGCAAAAAAAAAAAAAAAAAGTAATAAATTGGCTCTTCAAATGGCTTCTAATTTTATTCTACCTTTTCAGCTAATATTGAACTTCTTTGCTAAATCCCAGGAACAAGTGGATCAAATGTTTGAAAACTAATTTTTTCACTTTCTAGGAACCAGATGGACTTAGTTCATCTGCCCTTGGTGGGAGGCAGAGGGAACAAGGCTGGATTATTGTTGGCAATGGATTTTACTTCCATTCCCACTGCCATCATAAAATGCTAAATATGTTTAAATGAGTAGTGGATTCATTTGGGGATATTGAAATTTTAATTTTAAGAAATTTGTCTGATTCATATGAAAATAGTCAGAGGGAGTTGAGCCCAAATAAGTCGCTATCATATAACACTGGTACAGGTTTTTACTTACTTGGGAGATATTTACCATTTTTAAGAAAACACTAAGCTGAATGGATAAATATTGCAGGTAAACTATGAAGTATGTGTGTCTGTGACCTGTCCTTGCCCAGTTCTCCTGGCCTGTGTTCAGTGTTTTGTTATACCCAAAGTAAGATTACTAGGCATTTGCAGAATTTAAGTAGCAAACCCGAATGTATTATTTTCTTTAAAATTCTTGTACAGCAACATATTCTTTATAAAAACATTAATAGCACACGATTTCTCATCTGCCATCGAATGAAAAGAGAATTAGCATTTGGAGTTAACATTATAATAAAATGAGTGCTATTTTGTGACATGATACAAGGTAAAAACTTCGCCAGTTGACAACTTCTTTCAGATTTGCATTATTATTGGTAACTCATAATAAGTGTGATTTTTGCCTCTAAGTAAAATGCAGATTGTAAAACAGATTAAATTTGAAATAAATGGATGATTAGCTTGAGTTTAAGATAAAATTTAGTGGTGATTTAAAAAAATTGTTATACATTTCAACTTGTTTTTCTGTAATACAATGATGAGTTTATCAAGTAAAATATAAATTAAAAAAGTGATGCAAGTTAGCAAATTTTTAGAAACCTATAAAATCAGAATATTTCTGATGCAAAGTGTTACAATTTTAAGCTCATCATTATACAGTATTATCCCGCATGAGCTTATTGAGGTTATTTTTATTTTAATAAATTGTTAATTATGATAGTTATTGAGTGTGATAGTCATAACATATATTTATCCACAGCTCTGTATTTACAAGAAGTGATAATTCATGACTGTCTTCCATTCAGAAATCACAATTCCCCTCATATAGTTTGGATCAATAAACATCAAAACAGTGTTTCCTAGTGTAGGATCAATAATTGTCTGTTGCCTAGATGACAGTGCTGAGGAGAAAAAAAATACCACCATATCATGGTTACAACTTAGAGTTGGCTAGGCTTTAAAATGGACTCCTCATTAAAAGCGTCATTATCTTAGACATTATTTAAAATGAGAATTGGTATTAGACAATTAGATCCTGTGTTCCAGCCAGTCACCTCCCGGTATAAATGGTGTTCCGTTGGCCTGTTCTAAGATTATGTTGTGTCCTTCAGTTTTAAATGCCTTCCACATGGGAAGCTGACTGCTCTTGGGAACTTAGTTTATAGCTCAATAGGTTTCCGAATGGAAAAGAAAGGCATTGTTACTTTTCATTCTGTAGTTTTTTCCTTAATTTTCTTTTTATTGTTTCTGATTAGTGGTCAAAATGCTAAGTAAGGCACAAAGCTTTTTTGAAAAACCTTTTAGAGGTTTTACACTGTCAGCTTAAAATGTGTAGCTCTTGCAAGTCTAACGAATTAAAAAATGTTGATTTTCACAATACGCGGCCCACCTTTTATCTATTAAAAAGCTAATCAATACATTGTGAAAGATTTCATTATTTAGTAGTAAGCAATCAGAGATAAATATAAATGTGTCACAGGTCTGTGGCTTTGTAAAGGCTCCAGGGCTGTCTCTTACTGTTTACATATTCTGTGGACTCTTTTACCTGAAGCTTTGCTGGGTAAGATTTGAAAAAAGAATTATAGCCACACACTCAAGTGCCTAGAGTTAGGGCTGTGTCAGCGTTTCTGTAAAGAATCTCATTTCTATCTTAGCCATAAGCATTATTGCCGGTTAGAAGTTGGCATTTAATATCTTGATTTTGGAGTCAATTATATTAAAGCTGCTTTAAAAAATTGGTCCAAATGATTTTGAGTTCATTCTCTAGGTATTCTTATAGTATGTGTAATGATGATTTAACAAACTAGTTTCTATATTCTTCTTGGTTATAATTTAAATTGTACTATGTTTAAATTATTTTCAATAGTCTCTTCCCAGCTAACCTATTTATTGAACCACTGTAAGATTTTGAAACAGTGTTTCATCTTAAATAATTTTAATTGTGCCCAATTCAGATGCCTTAGTCTTTGTTTACTAACAATTGTACATCTTTATTTGCTAACAATCTATTTCAATATTTTATTACTTGTCATATGACCAATGGTGTTGATGACAATTGCTTTCTTTATTTCAAAATTATGTTCAATAGAAAAGGATATAAAGCAATTTACAGTATAGATTTTCATATTATAGAAAGAATTCTAAGATATGATTGACTGAAAACTTCCAATTGATGTTATTTTTAATTTATGAAAAATAACTGTTTGGTTTGTTATGCTGTAAGATTTGTATGTAATAAGGAATTCTTTTCCTTTATAGAACTACCATTAAAAATGAATACTTCACCATTTAGACCCAAAAGCTTTTTCCTAGCCAGATCATTCAAGAAATTAAAATAGTTGTCTTTAAAATTATCATTCCTGTAAATTTTGCTTTTCTTCAATTTATGGACCTACAGTAAGAAAAGTGGGAGATTTTATAAATTTAAACTGCAATAATAATGCTGCTTTAGATTTGTATATACTTACGTGTTTTCAAGTTTCTTTCACACAGTTTATCAATTCTATTCTCCCAATAAATTTGCAAGAATGACATGTTAAATGTTTCCATTTGTGTATTGGAAAGAACAATGGAAAGATTTGAGTTTTATTTATAAGTAAATTGCATTTTCAACAAATATTTACTATTTTGTCCCTGACTTTATGCTGAGACTGTAGCAGACCTTGAGGACATAGCAGTAAACAAAATGGAACTGCTCTAAGGACACATATGTGTGTGTGTACATACATACACACGTGTCTCTGTGTGTCTTGGGCTGGTCATTTAAAAACCCCAAATCCCTCATCTGTACCATGACGTCATTAATGATAAAGAGAATGAAAAATGATTTCTAGTATCTCTCTCCTTTTTTAATGTACAGTGTTTCTGGTTTTTCTTTTCATGTATTATGTACATCTTTAGTTACTGTACAGTTTAAAGTATGTCTTACCTACAAACATAATTGCTCTAAGTATGTTTTACATGAAGTTTGTGCTGTTAACCTTATCACAAATGATACACATATTTAGAAAGAGATTTAAAATGCTATATGACTAATTAATGTTGTATCTTCTTATGGAAAAGGAAAATTTAGTGAAACTAGGCAAAGGGATTGATGAATACTTATTTAACACATATAATCAGCAAAATCAATAAAATTTAAATTAAAATGGTACAATAAGGGCTTTTCCCCGTTTATACCATTTTTAAATTGTAAACTATTAGCATCTACTCATTCCTTTAATTTAAATAAAAAGTAAATTGACTCTCAGTTAAATTCTAATTATTAAGATAAGCAACATTGCAGTTTAATAATGTACTTCAGAAAACTAATGTGTGACTTTCATAGTCTCAGTAGAATCTAACCTATTTCAAGCAGGGATACTTTTAACTAACTCCAAAGGTCTCAAGAGTTCTAATGTAAATGGTACGAAATTTTAAAAAAGAAAACCAGCAATGAATTGGTATGTGAGAACTGTCAAAGGTGGAAGAAATTGTTAATGGTTTTAGCATCAGGGGAAAGGCAACTGACACAGACTGACAAGTCCTGGAGTTCAGTCCCAGCTACATTTCAAACAACATAAATGTCTTAAAAAAAAAAACTTGACTTTGCAATAGTGCTGTTTTGGGCCAAATAAAGGGATTCTCAGGTCATAAAAAACACTTAAGTAAATCTCTTTATTCAAGAATATGAAAGATTGTGATTTTCAAATATTGCCGTATATATTGACAATTTTAAAATCTCACTGTTTACTTTAAATTATACGGTAGGTATATTTATGCACTCAAAACAGTAACTTAGGAAATAGTTTAGGTTACATGAAAGAAGAGACCACATGTGTAGTTTATATGGCCATGAAAAGCCCCTGATCTTCATGATATTTTGAATGGATAATGTATACAGTAAGAGAATAGGGACTCAAAAGAACCATTTAACATTTTGCAGCAATGAAAGCAATCTTTTTTTCTTAATAAAGTTGTGCATTTTGATAACCCCAACGAAAGACAGCTGGGATTGGTATGAGAATTATATGGCTACAAAAATGAAAAGGGAGGTGAAATTCTCAAAGGTGTGTTTTCCAAAGTCATGGATTCACCTGCTGCTCCCATGTTGATGACTCCAAAATCTGTACCTCAATTCTTACCCTAGTGTTCAGGCTCTCAGGCCTTCTCTCCATAGCTTAGTGTTCTTTGATTTGGATGTTTTACTGCAACTCACACTCCATACATCCACAGCCATACACACCTTTCCTGAACAAGTACCTTCCAACATTCATGGAATCAGATCTTGAAGATCCTATTTCTTTCCCCATTTTCATGTCTGGTATCTTTGTGTTGGGACAAGTGACTTGATATAAAGCATTATATGGTTTACAAGATTCTTTCATGTGTGTGGTCTCATGGTTCATCTTCACATCAGCTCGGGAGGGTAAACAGAGCAATAGTTACTGCATCCATTTTAAAGATGAAGAAACAAAGGCATGGAAGGTTTCCAAGGTGGACTTTATACAGACTCACAAAAGGCACAACTTGAATTGTACGCCCAGTCCAGCCCTGAGGCCAAGGCAGCAGCTGTCTGTAGCAGAAGGTTGTGATATCCTTCAGAGACACCTAGCGTGATAAGGCTTGAGGGACATTTCTGAGACATTCTTTTCTGCTCAGTGACCACGCTGAGGCAGAAACCTCAACTCATTCATTTTAGGAATGTTTTAAACAAATTTGTCATGAAGTCAAACAAGTTGAACAGAACAAACAGATTCTTAGAGCCTGTCCCTTAACTGGGAGTTCTGTTTAGACTTTAGCTTCAGAATTGATTTGCCAGGCGTTCCAGCTTTTGTAGCATTAAAGCTAAATGAATGGCTCAGTTGTGTGGTTCCAGTTAGCGTCAGCAGAGGGTTTGCGAGTTCCTCTAATTCTTCAAGATCTCAACTTATCTCACTTCAGGTGGAAAAGGTGAACAAGAAGAGAGAAAAAGGGCTTAACTTCTATGAAGGGCTACTTAATCTTGGTTTTTTAATAGACAGGTAGAATTATGAGAAGGAACCAGTGGGGTGGGAGGGCATCTAGTTGGTTCTGACACTCATGTGGAACTTGTGAGCATTCATGGAAAATTTTGCTTTACAAGTTGCATTCTTGCTCTTGCCCTCTCTCCCTTTCTTACTTTTTATGAAAATGCAAGCTTTATTATGGGCTTCCCAGGTGGCACTAGAGGTAAAGAATCTGCCTACCAATGCAGGAGACATAGGAGACATAGGAGCCACAGGTTTGATCCCTGGATTGAGAAGATCCCCTGGAGTAGGAAATGGCAACTTTTTCCAGTCAATTCTTGACTGAAAAATTCCATGGACAGAAGAGCGAGGTGGGCTACAGTCCATGGGTTGCAAAGAGTCGGACACAGCTGAGCATGCACACATGCATGTGTGTGCATTATAGAAATACTTTTAGAAATATTATAGAAACAGTATACCGTAGTGGATGTTGTTGGCTCTCCACCCAGATCCCTTTGGATCCCTTTTTACCATCCCTTTTTACGTACTTCTATATGCCCTGACCTTTTTCGGTTTTCCTTCTAACACTGGGCACTTGTAACTCTCCTTCAGAGGATTCCCCCTTGCCAGAAAGTACTGAGTCAGACTGTAGTTCCCTTCCTCTGGGGCTATTCTTGACAGATGACTGACGGGTGCCAGAGCATAAAAGGCTCAGTTCTGTTGCTCATAGGTTTAAGGAATACACCCTGGAGTGTCCCTGTGTCAAAGCTCCCTCAGGCAACGGAAACCTCGCCTGAGATAACACAGCACATGTCCACAGCTTCCTCTTGTTCACTGACCTGCTGCCCACTCCCCGACAAGACTCCCTTGCATGCGCTTCACTATAAATCACTTGCATTCATTCTTTTCTTGGTGTCTGTTTCTGTGGAACACAACCACAGGTGTCTGTTTAACTTTTTTTCAATATTCAGAAATATTTAAAGCAGGTATTCTCACCTCTGCCTGCTCTGCGCCATCTTACACCAAGAGATGATCACTATTACTAGTTTAATGTGTCTCTTTCCAGAAATTATGGCTATGTATGCTTTCATCATAACTATATCAACATAATGTAATGTCCTGAAACATGTTTTTACTACAATAATATATTATGACCATTTTTATACAATGTACAGCAGCTTAATATTTTGAAGATTTTTAGTATTTCACGGAATTGATGTCCCATAATGTATTGAATCAGCCCCTTGTTATTAATAATTTGGGGTTTGACTATGTTGATAGTCTAATATGTTGATTGCCTTGAATTTCTTCAGTACATTTGTGAGTATGTTTATAAAATTAATTCCTAGAATCAAAAATACTGGTTCAAGGCTAGGAATGTACACTGAATTTTTTTCTGAACCTTGCTTTAAAAAATTTTTTTTTATTTTTTAATTTTTATAATGTAGTGATGGTTTCTGCCATGCACCAATGCAAATCAGCCATAGTTACACATGCATACCCTCCCTCCAACCCTCAGGTCATCACAGAGCACCAGACTGGGCTCCCTTGCTACACAGCGACTTCTCACCAGCTATCCATCTTACACCTGATAGTGTGTATATGTTGATGCTACTTTCTCCATTCGGCTCACTCTCTCCCTCCCCGATTGTGTCCACAAGTC
This sequence comes from Bos indicus x Bos taurus, assembly GCF_003369695.1. Lineage (NCBI taxonomy): Eukaryota > Metazoa > Chordata > Mammalia > Artiodactyla > Bovidae > Bos > Bos indicus x Bos taurus. The sequence continues at coordinate 58,246,888 of NC_040077.1, forward strand.
TGTTCTCTGCCTCTGTATCTCCATTCCTTCCCTACAGATAGATTCATCGATACCATTTTTCTAGATTCCATATGTACATGTTAATGTACTATATTTGTTTTTCTCTTTCTGACTTACTTCACTGTGTATAACAGGTTCTAGGTTCATCCACCTCACTAGAAAATATAAATTTAGTATACTGACTATACCAAAATATGGTACCATTCACAATGGATATGCATACCTATATCCCTATCTAGTTGGTGGTATACTTTTTTTAACTTTCTCAATCTATTAGAGGAAAACACTTCATTATTTTTTAAATGTATTATATATTAGGAAGGTGAGGCATGGTCTTATATTTAATAACCCTTTGAATTTATTTTGTGGGTTTTTTTTCCTTTTTAAATAATTTCCCATTTCGTGATTCTTTTTTAACAGCTTTTAAATTTTATAGTTCTTTTTTATATTGCTCTTGCACAATTATTGTTTATCATTCCTGGATATTTTATACATTATGGAGTTGTTGTGACTACCATTTCTAGGCCTGACATTTTTAAATTGTTTTTTGCTGAAATTTAAAGAAAGCTATTTATTTAGTGTATCAGTTCTATTTCTGAACTGGACTATTAGTTTTAATCATTTTTAATTCTATTCTCTTGAATTTTATGTATAGGTAATTAAATTACCTGTAAACAGTTTTATATTTGGCTCTGTCTAATTAAACATTTATGCCTCTTAAATTAAAATTTATTCCTGTAGTGTGCTGGGTAGAACCTTCAGAATATTATTAATACTGTGAAAGTGAATATTTTTTCATATTTCCAACTTTAGTGTAGATTTTACTAAATATAATGTTTGCTTTAGTTTCTAATAAATAACCTATTCAAATTAAGAATATACTTTTATATTTCCTATATATTAAAATAAATTTATGTTGATCATAGAGATTGATTTCATATTCATTTTTAACATCCCTCAAAATGATGATAGATTTTTAAAGTGTTAACCCGTTTATGTTTCTTATTTATGAATTGGTTTCCTAATACTACACTTTTGAAACAAAGTTAAATTATATGTATTTTTATACACTGTGTTTTATGTTGTTAGTATTTTATTTAGGACTGTGATGTCATATTCATAAGTAAAATATAGCAAAAGTGAAACATGTCAGGTTCTGCATCAGGCTTATTCTAGGATCATAATTAGAAAGACTTCTATTTTTTCCCCTCAGTTGTGGGAGAAGTTAAAATAGTTATGAATTGGAAGGCTTAGAAGGCTGTTGGGTTTTAATCCATTTGAACCTTTTTGTTTTAGAAGAGGAGATCTTTTAAAAATACCTTATTTCCTTTATGGCACTTATCCATTCAGGTTTTTTCTTCAACCTTTATATGAATCTCTTTTATTAAATTTTAAAGAAAATCATGCATTTTGTGTATCTTCACATCTACTTAGCATAAACTTATAATACTGTCACCTTAATTTTTAAGAATTTGCTCCATACCTGTGCTTTATGCTATATTTTTTCCCAAGTTTGTGTTAGTTGTTTTGGAACAGTAGTAGCTAAAGGACTGCCTTATTTTCTTTCTAAGTCTACTGCTGGCACCCCACTCCAGCACTCCTGCCTGGAAAATCCCAAGGACGGAGGAGCCTGGGAGGCTGCAGTCCATGGGATCGCTAAGAGTCAGACACGACTGAGCGACTTCACTTTCATGCATTGGAGAAGGAAATGGCAACCCACTCCAGTGTTCTTGCCTGGAGAATCCCAGGGATGGTGGAGCCTGGTGGGCTGCCGGTCTCTGGAGTCGCACAGAGTCAGACACGACTGAAGCGACTTAGCAGCAGTGGCAGATTTAGTGGTCTAAGCTGAATGAAGCCTGGAGTTAAGAGGTGAGGTTCAGGACCTCAGCTCTCTTTCTGCTTTAGTGGAGGACTTGCATCCTCCGGTAGCCGCCCAGCACCTGCTTGCACTCCCAGCTCTACCTGTACTACTTCTGGTGATGGGAAGAGGGGACCTTGTTGGGGATGCAGGGGTAACCCTCAGCTCAGGGGCTGTTCTCTTTGGCCTTTGTTTGGTTCCTGGCTGCTCAGCACTCTTGGCTTTTCCATCATTCTGATTCACTCTTCTTTACATCTTTCAGAGAGTCCAACATTTTGTGGACCCTTGGCATTCTTTCCTCTTTGTTGCACCATTAAGCATTCTTGTTTTTGAATTCCTAGTTTATTTCATTGGAAATCTGGGAGGGAGACAAGGCGAATACATTCACTCAGCTTTCCTCTTTGCAACTTGAAATCTTTTAGTCATTTTTGGCTCATCTTTCTTCATCCCCTACAATATCCATTCAGTTACAAAATCCTGTGAAATTTCCTTCCAAATCCATCTGTAAACTGTCTCTTTCTCTCCACCTGCTGCCATTTCATCACTGCTGCAGCGTCCTAGCTGGTCTATTTTATTCCACCATGAGCCCTCTAAATGCTTTCCACATGTCACAGATCATCTTTCTTAAATTCTTCTTTGATTTATTATGCCACTCCACTATTAAGGATGAGACTGTGATTCCCTTTTCCTTAACACACTGAGTCTAAATTTCTCTTTCTGGTTTCCCAGCCTTAAATCTCTCATCCTGTATTCATCCCATCCTCTTAACTGCAGCCAGGTCTGTATCATACTCCATGAATACTTCAGAGTAAAGAGAAAGCTAAGATTTTGATGTCAGACTGACTTGGATTCCAGTGCTTTTTCTGGTGCCTTGGACAAAAGAATGCATATGCTGAGTTTCAGTTTTTTGTTTTTTGGGTTTTTTTTTTTTTTCAGAAATAATGGTAATTATAGCTATTTCTTAGCATTATGATGATCACGCTTCCCTCATAGCTCAGTCGGTAAAGAATCTGCCTGCAATGCAGGAGACTCAGGTTCGACTCCTGTGTTCGGAAGATACCCTGGAGAAGGAAATGGCAACCCACTCCAGTATTCTTGCCTGGAAAATCCCATGGACAAAGGAGCTTGGCTGGCTACAGTCCACGGGGTCGCAAGAGCCAGACACAACTTAGCAACTAAACCATCACCGTGATGATTATATACAAAATGTGAAATGCCTATTACCTAACATTAGCTTAACAAAGATCAGTTTTCCTTTCTACCTTCAACAGCTTAGCTTCTTTGTGTGCAAGCTACAGAAACTGACTTTGGCAAACTTAGGCAGAGAAAAAATTCAAGACAACAGAGTAGCTCACAGGAAAAGTTGGAGAATCAGGCATGTCCAGAGCAAAGTCAAGGGTCTAAGTTTCAGCAAAGTATCAGTTAGCCAAGATGATGAATAAATGTCAGGGGTTTTTTTCTTCAGTTTTTGTTTGCTTCACTTAAGATGTCATGTTCTGGTTGAGAGAGTCTCAATGGCTTGGGTCACATACCTTAACTTGAGAAGTTTGGGACCCTTTGATGAACAGTTCCACACAGTCTAGGGAATCAACACTGTATGCTCCTGTTAAAGTACTTGTGATCAGAACTCCCACCATAGGAATGGCTCAGTTAAAGAGACCCAAGCACCCACAGAGAAGACCCATTCCAATTCTTCATATTAATCGTGTTCTTCACTCATAAATAGATAGGGACAGTAAGATCACCAGACATGTAAGCACAGTCTTTAGCAAAATAGAAGGACAAGGAGAAACTAGCAGAACCTATTCAAGAAGAAACAAATAACACAGGGGACAGATTTCAATTTTAAATATTCCTAGTTAGGATTCTCAGAGAGTCAAGGGGATATAGAATCCTGAAAATAAGAGCTTTTCATATTTCATATTTCCATAACTTTCTGCTATGCAGAAAGATCAAGTGGATAATAAGAAGGAATTCTTAGAATGAAGTATATAACTGATAAATGGTCAGGAAGAACAGGGCCAGAGATCATGCTGGCAAACTATAAGGTGAAGTCAAGGGAACTTGCCATGACAGAACCAGAAGACCAACATAGCAAATATGGAAGAACAATGACAAGACATAGAGAACAAACCCAGATAATCCATTGAGGAGCCCCAGAAACGTGTAATGGAGGCCGTGAGGAAGGGGACACAGTCAAAGGAATGGTGTTGAATGGAAATTCCTGGACTCAAAAGGAGAAAATAGAAAACCCTAAGAGCTTTCAGAGATGACTCACAAAACAAACACATCTCATCAACCACACTGGATGTTAGAAACAATGTAATAATGCCTTCAAATTTCTGAATATTTTAAAGAATATTGAACCAAGTCAAATTATCAATCAAACATGGAAGGAAAAGGAAGGAGAAAAAGAAAATCAGAGAAAATAAACGTGGACACTTGGAGCATGCAAGTGTCTCAGGGGAGTTCTCATTCACGCCGTATGGAATAATCCTTGAAGAGGTACATCAGCAAAGGAAGAAAGCATATAACACAAGGGGATGATGGGTAGTATGGTGTCTGAGAGTGACTCAGAAGATGTGAAGGAAGCTGGAGAAGGGTGTGTTAGCCTCTGACCCGGGGAAGATGTGGGTTCTGTTTCCTTCTCTGTGGTCCCAACACACTGTGTCTCCACTAGGGATTTCATTTAAAACATTTCACTTTTATAAACCCTGTTTATTCATCTGCTGTCTTTGAAATGGATTTGTACACAAAGCATGAGTGATTTAAGTACAGTTAAGAATGGAATGTAACTATAATAAATATTAATGAACTAAAATAATAAAATATTGGAGGTAAAGGAAATACAAGAGGTGAAGCTATATGAGCATGCCAGTTTCCTTATTTTTCATAATAAGAATTTAAGCTGTCTAATGTTAATATATTAAGAAATAGACTGAAGAATAATAACACAACCAGACAAAACCAAGAATTGGAAAGAGATGAGCATAGTCATCACCCTCATAAAAAGAAGTCAGGAATATTGTTTAACCTGAAACATAGTAGTAAAAAAATCAAAATTAAAAAATCTTCATAGAGAAAAAAAAATACAGATTTGAAGCCTTAAAAGCTACCAAATAATGGAATTAAAAATGACACAACCAACAAAAATTCAGCAAGTAAATTTATTTACCGTGTGCTCTAATTTCTATCATTGAAATAGATGAGAAAACATAAGATTAACGTGGAGAAACTCCCCTAGTGGTCCAGTCACTCCTAGTGCAGGGGGCCTGCATTTGATTCCTGGCCAGGGAACAAGACCCTACATGCTGCAACTAAGACCCAGCACAGTCAAATAAATAAATACTTTTTTAAAATATGGAAAAGGCATTTTTGACTTTAATATGTGATTTTTGTATTTGTGTACTTCTTCTGTAGTGCTTTTGGCAAATATTATTCATCTGTGAATTTCAGAATCAAGGAGGTCTGTTCACTGGAGGTTACTGCCAACGTTTTAAAGATGTGCTCAGGGCGTGGCCATGAGTGTGCCTTCCATTGGAGATGATGGTTATGTTTATGTTGCAGATTGTGGCGATGATTTTTTTCACAGATATGTACTTATCTCCAAACTCATCAAGTTGTATACATTAAATAGCTTTTTCCATGTTGATCATTCCTCAAAAAAAGTGGTTTTTTAAAAAAAGAGATAAGCAGAGGTGATCTGTTGGGTCATCCCTTAGGGAAGGGTTTCTCAGCCACAGCACTACTGATGTTTGGGCCAAACAATTACTTGTGTGGGAGGGTAGGGGTGAGAGAAAAGTGGCCGCCCTGTGTACTGTAGAATGTTCAGCAACATCCTTGTCCTCTACCCTCTTAGATGCCTGTAGCACACTTTCCCAATTGTGACAACCCAAAATGTCTCTAGATGTTGACAAATGTTCCCTGAGAAGCAAACATATCTCAACTGAGAACCACCAGTGAAGGGGATTCCTGGCTTGAGAAGCTGCACAGGTGAGCTCTTTGGCCTCTTCCAATTAAATATGTAAAAGACACTTCTAAGGACACTTGCTCCTTAGAAGAAAAGCTATGACAAACCTAGACAGCATATTAAAAGCAGAGACATCACCTTGCTGACAAAGGTTCGCATAGTCAAAGCTATGGTTTTTCCATTATTCATGTGCACATGTGAGAGTCGGACCATAAAGAAGGCTGAGCACCAAAGACGCTTTTGAACTGTGGTGCTGGAGAAGACTCTTGAGAGTCCCTTGGACTGCACAGAGATCACGCTAGTCAATCCTAAAGGAAATCAATCCTGAATATTCATTGGAAGGATGAATCCTGAAGTTCCAATACTTTGGCCACTTGAGGTGTAGAGCCAACTCATTGGAAAAGACTCTGATGCTAGGAAAGAAGGCAAAAGGAGAAGAGGGTGGCAGAGGATGAGATGGTTGGATGGCATCACCGACTCAATGAACATGAATTTGATCAAACTGGAAGGTAGTGGAGGACAGAGGAGCCTGGCGGGCTACAGTCCCTGGGGTTGCAAAGAGTCAGACACCACTGAGCGACTGAACAACAAATTAAATACTTTGAACTGTTGGGAAGGGATCAGCATTTTGCAAAGACCTAGTTCATTTCTTAATACTTCTTTCCATCTCAGACGAGTTTCCTTCAGTTCAGTTTAATTCAGTCAATGTTTTTGAATGCCAATTCCATCAGGCAATATGCCTGGTGCATATATCTCTATTTGATAAATTTTCCTTTTTGAGGGACATGATTGATGAGTGATGCCACTGATATTCCTCTCCTGGATAAGATTTCCCTCCAATAGTTCACACATTTCATTTTATCTCAGGTACACATCTTTACCAGTTGTTAGGGCTGGCTCTGAGAGTTTTAGTAAAGCTTTCAAATTTCCTTATTTTAAAATGCAATAATGAGAAAACATTACTTTGTAGAAGAAAACAAAAAAAAAACTGAAAATAATAATCATGAATAATAGTTTGTTAGTAATAATGGGAACTAAATCACCCTTGATGTTCATATTTGTTACAATTAAAATATAGTGGGATTACAATCTTCAAAGAATTTATCACAAATCCATGCTGCACTATGGATATCAAAATGGGATATCAGCACTTTTGAATGGGAAATTTGATACAGTTTTTGAGATTTTAATAAGTACCCTAAAACTATGCAGTTCAACTCTTAGAAGACTAGAATGCATTTCCTTTTTATTGAAAATTGGGGATTTTCAAGTCTACCAATGTAAACTAGGAGTTTCTCTATTTTTTATAAATGGTATATGAATCACTGTCTTCTCCATTGCATGCATTTTTAATTAAGTTTCTCCTTTTAGGCAATTCACATTTTGTAAAAAATTCTATCTATAAAGGTACTATAAAACTTGCATCTTCTACCCCAGAGATAAACATGGTAATAAAAAAGAAAACAGAACCCCAGCTGCTGTTAAAATTTGAAATAGAGTATATTTTCATGAAATTAAAGCTATATGTAAATAATGACCTTACTTACTGGAATAAAATCTGAGAACCCCAGTGGACTGCATCTGGGGCTGCATGGGTATGTGAAGGGATTTATCCCTTTATGTCTATGAGAGATGGGTCTCTGCCTTGGCTCCTGTAGATCTCAGAGTGAATGTGTTATGGATCCCCAGGGCCAGAGTCCTGCATTCTAGCCCCTGCCTTTATACATATACATACACACAGATGACTCTCTCCCACTGAAATTTCCCCACTGCATTAAAAGCAGTACCTTTTCATTTGCAAGAGGCTGTCTCGTCTCTACCTTGAAAGTTACAGACCTTTATTATGCTTCTGTCACTCTGTACGAATGCCTAAATAAGCCATTATTTCCTGATATGCGCTCAGCTTCCATCAAGGATTAATGCAGGCTGTGGCCATAGAAAAACGTTTTCTTCATGACACATGTTCAGGCTTTCCAGGTGGTGCAGTGGTAAAGCATCTTCCTGACAATGCAGGAACCGCAAAAGACACAGGTTCAGTCCCTGGGCCAAGATGATCCCCTGGAGTAGGAAATGGCAGCCTGCTCCAATATTCTTGCCTGGAAAATTCTGTAGACAGAGGAGTCTGGGGCCTGCAGTCCATGTGGTTACAAAGTGTCAGACACGATTGAGCACGCACACACACACACATTCATACATTCATATTTTCATTCATCTGTTTAATCAATAGTTAAAGTGTCTACTGTAGGCATGGCACTATGCTAATAAGCTTTTCCTTAGAACATATTCCTAAGGACAGAAACCTGTTTTTCTGATAAAGTATCCTTATTTAGAGAATGGGAGTTTCAACTCAGTATGTTTCCTTTTGCATTTTTTCTATCAGGAAGAACCGGGGTAATTTATAGCTCATTGCAACAAATATCTTTATTAAATCCAGTTTTCTTGATATTTTTCTCTCCTGCTTTACAGTCCATAACTTTGTACAAATGGTTCTATTTTATTAATATATGGCTTGTATCATGCACCTTGGAAAAGCTTTTTGGAAGTGTTTGGGCCCAAAATTTATTTGCCCAGATGTTCCATCATTGCTGTCCTCATGTGCCTGAAATTTGATGGAGTTATTTCAATTCTGTGGGTATGAATTTCTTCTAAAATTCTCCTTATGAAAATTAAAGTAGGTGGAGTCTGGGATTCCCAAATGCTGGTTCATGGGCCGGCTGCAACAACCACAGCAAGAGAGCATTTTCAGGGCCTCCAACCATGTTACAGCAGTGTCTCTGAGCTGGGGCCAAGGCACCAGGTGGTCCTGGGGCCCAGCCAGACTTGGGAACCCCTAGAGTATATGGTCTCTTAGATGTTCTTTGGCTTTATGAATGTATAATGCTGTTGGAGCCTTGGCCCCTGGCGAGTGGAATGTAAGCCAGTCCTGAGGGAAAGAGCTGTGGTTATTACCGACTAAACTACCAGTAACACAGGACGGAGAATGCCTCAGGTCACCAGGGGTCACCTAGCTTTTCAGATCTCCCCTCCAAAGATACATCTGTGTTAAGTGCATCCCTCTGGGCTCCTGTGCGCCATGTACACTTCCACTGTAGCATTTATCTCATGGCGTTATACCTGCAGGTACATATCTTTGGGGGGTTGGGGGGTTTTTTCACTTGTATTTTTACTTAGTTGTTTTTATTGGACTATAATTGCTTTACAATGTTGTGTTAGCTTCTGCTGTACAACAAAATGTCTGCTATAAATATACATATAGTCCCTCCCTCTAGAGCCTCCCTCCCACACCCGCTGATCCCACTGCTCATTCCAGAACACTGAGCTAAGCTCTCTGTGCTATATGGTAGCTTTCCACTAGCTATCTGTTTTACACACGTAGTGTGTAAAGCACACACATAGGTTTCACTTAACCCAAGTGAAATCTATGAACATAGAGATATGTGGATGTCAATCTGTGTAATACCACAGCCAGCTACATAGTAGGCATCCAGGAAGTGCTCAAATGAATGAATGAGTGAACCATTGAGAGAAATCACTCATTAAATGTCCCTGATAGGCTGTGCTTCCAAGTCAATGGAATACTACTTGTGATCGACTACAGAGAAGTTTGAGTGGCAAATTAAATCTAAGCCCTTAGTCTGCTAGTTCAGTGTCACTGACCTCCTTCAAAGTGTACTTGAGGCCCCTTTGTTTTGGAGCTCTGGATTTATATGGGGAAAGGCCCTTAACTTGTCTCATTCTTAGCAGTATCGAAAGACTCCTTTGGGACAAAACTTCTACACCTAGGTTAAAGTGCCAAACTAAAATAGATTGTTATTTGTTCTGATTCTGTCAAGACTAAGTCTGTTTTCTTAGGAAAAGAGAGGATATTCTCAGTAGCCAAGTAACTGGTTTGTTCCATTGTTTACCCTTTTAAAAAGAAATACAGATAACCACAAAATTTGATGTTTATCCACAAATATCCACTTTGTAATGCTTTACAATCTCTTCCTATCATTATTGACTCATGTGTTTCTAGTACAATATGCCATGTTCTTGTCCTTTTTAATATATCAATATTTATATAATTAGAAAAATAAGTAATATAGGAAAAACTGTTTCTAAAGTTTATGGTCAATCATTAGGTAGAAAACTACCTCGAAAATAAGAATTTAATCATTCAACAATTTTAAATTTATGATCAAGATTTCTGGTCTGGTTTTTAATTCTGATATTTTAGTGCTTTTCTACACGAAGCACCTTCTTTCTTTCTTTCTGTTTTGTGTGTGTGTGTGTGTGAGGTCATAGGTTTAATTTGCCTACATTTATATACTAAGGGTTTTTTCTTAGTATAGCTTAATTTATTCTTTTCAAAGTGTAATCACTGCAAATCAGATTTTTATTTAGTGTTAATTAAGGTGATTATTTCATGATTGAGATTATTTTACAATTTTCAAAGACCAGCTATGATTTTAACAGTCATCACTTTACTACCAATAAGCACTGTAACTTCTTAGAACAATGAGATATGTCCCAACCCTCCCATCTTCTATAAAAGTAGATGAATCATAACGTTATGGTACATGTACGTAGGCCTGGCCTGACCTGAGGTGCCAAGCGTGGCTCAGTAGGGAATGGCCCTTCTTCTCATCATATTAAATAAGCATGTTTCCAACAGATAAGTAGTGGCTCAGTGGGTAAAGAATCCACCTACAATGCATAAGACATAGGAGACGCAAGTCTGATCCCTGGGTCAGTAAGATCCACTGAAAGAGGGCATGGCAAGCCACTCCACTATACTTACTTGGAAAATCCCATGGACAGCGGAGACTTGTGGGCTACAGTCCAAAGGGTTAGAAAGAGTCAGACATGACTAAGTAACTAAGCACGCTTGCACACCAGCAGATAAGGGAGCAGATCTACTTTCAGTTGAAGGGTATTTCCTGTTCTAAGCAGGACACTGCCCACAAGCCCCCATGTGACAAAGGCATCCTCTGTTTGTCCACAGCAACCCCATAGAGGCTGTCAGAGAAGGGACTTTTCATCCAGGAAAAGCTTTTTCTTCTGAGTTCTAGACAATGAAAATATCAGAGTATAATGAGCCCTTCTTATATGCTATAAACATGTGAGTTAGTAGACCAAAAGTAGGTACAGTGAAGGCACGTGACCAAGTAATTAGGTGCGTTCCTTCTATATTTGGTTTTGCTCTGTCTTTGGATTTACATTGGGGCGATGTAGGACCAAAGCCTCTGTATCCCAGTTGTTCCTAGCTGAAATGCCTACGATGGAAGAACAGTTTTTTCTGTGTGCCTGCAGTGAGCAAAACCTGTCAGCTTCAACTGTTATTAATGAGAGATGTGAAGTTTTTATTAGGAATTCTTGGATGGTCAAGGCTTCTGGGTGAAGCATTAATCATGGGGAAAGTCATGCCAGTATTGGCGTGAAGTCTGGTTCCTTTGGTGCCGTGATGACTGTAATAGCTCATGGACTCCTGTGATCTCAACTTGACCTTGTTGATGACATAACAGAGTGTAGTTCAAGGCTCTCATCTCCAGGTGTCAGAGGGAGGCTAAAGGGTATGCTATTATAAAAGAAGCAGGAGTCGTGACTTTGTCCTCACATGTGCTCCCTTCTCCCATCTCACATATCATATTCTCAGCTTTGAATCTGCTTAATATGCTTTCCAACAGAAATGCCTTCTAAGCTCTTTCTCTGGGAACGCATGTTGAGCTGGCTATTTCCCAGTTTTGTACATACCATCCTTCTCTGATCTGGGAAACAGAGTGTGTTAGTTGCTCAGTCGTGTCTGACTCTCTGTGGCCCTATGGACTGTAGCCTGCCAGGCTCCTCTGTCCATGGAATTCTCCAGTCAAGAATACCTGAGTAGGTAGCCATTCCCTTCTCCAGAGAATCTTCCCAGCCCAGGGATTGAACCCAAGTTTACTGCATTGCGGGCAGATACTTTACCATCTGAGTCACCAAAACTCTCTTCAGTTTCAGTTGTGTCTGACCCTTATGCTACTCTGGATTAACAAACTTAATCTAGGATTTCCACCTTTGCCACCCTATACTCTGAAATGTGATGACTTTTTGTACATTTAGCACTACTCCCATGACATCCTCTTTGAACACCTACAAGCACTTTTACATGGTTAGCTTCAGATGCCTGGCTTTTAATTTTCTAAATTTCAGAACTGCTAGGTTTCTCTTTAGCTGAATCTGCCAGCCTTTTTTTTTTTATCTTCAGATAATACATATATTTGAATGTGCACGATAAAACGTACTTTGCTTCAGATAGGTACTTCAATCAGAATCTTTGAAAGTTAAATATTCTCATATCTGCAAGCGGCCGGAAAACCACTTTCCCAACTTTATTTTAGTGAACTTTGGGGGTGGAGGAAGATGTACTTGGGTACTAACGCCCCAGCCAGGATCCTCCTTTCTCAGCTTCAAATGGCACAGGAAACCCCCTTCAGATTTCCAACATACTCTCAGAATAGCACTCATTTCTGTTGCCACAGAACATGCTTCGGCTTCTTGCTAAAACCAACAGGAGGCACAGCAGATGTGTTAGTAAATCAGAGAAATTTCCAAACTATAAAGAAATACAGCCACCTAGCATTGAAGATCTCTGATGCATAAGTGTGACTGGGTGTGGGCTGTTTCCCAACTATCAGCCAAGAAGCTGGGTGTCAAGGTTGCCCCCATTGCTGCAGCAGTTATCAGCCACAGGGGATTGGTGAGGTCAGGGAATACAGATCAGAGAGGATGTTTGGCAGAGGGATTAGCTATGGGCAGCCAGAGAACATTTAGAGACAACTCTGGTGGAGTTATACATTGAGGTTCAGCAGAGCCCAGGCAGGGAAGACTGTAATGGCCCAGATAATCTCAAGTGGAGGGGAGGTTGAAGCAGATGGCAGGAGTAGGTCTGGCACAAGGTCAAAAGCTTTGGACCTTTATGGATCTCAGAGCTTCAGGTAGAGCTGGCTCCAGCATCCTGAAAATCCCTTCAGGACAGACATTTCCCTGGTCCTGATATTAATCAGTTGGATGCTTGTATGTGCAGAGCCTGGTTTAGTCAGGTGGCCACTCTCACTGTGGATATTTGCTTGGCAAAGGGAGTTCAGGCCTTTGTCCAGAGGATGGTTTCTGTAAAGAATTGAAATTATTGTCCTCCTACCAGCATTTTGTTTCAGAAGGTCCATGTTTAGCCTGAGAGCTCTGCCAACCTGTCCACTCGGCCCTTGACTCTGCTATGTTAACCTGAAAAAGTGGTTCTCAACGTTGAGTATGCAGCCTCCTGGGAAGACTGCTAAAAATGCACTGACTTGAGCTGATGCTCAGGAGATAGATACCTGGTAGATAGATGCTTAGGTGTTGAACGTGGGACCTGGGGACCTGAATTTTAAGCAGCATCTTACATGGCATCCAAGACAGATTTTAGAGGCAATTTGAAAAACACTAACCTAACAGGAACTGGTTCTACTTTGCTTTAGAAAATATTCCTCTAAGGGTATTGTGACTTTTAATGATGGACTGTTACCTAAGGATCCTGACAGCTGTTCTCTTCCAAATCAGGGACGCTTCATGCAGTGGATAAGATGTGGTTCCCCATACTCTACATGTACCTTCTCAGGGTGTCACTGTTGGTAAGCATGTTTCTAACAGACCACTCTTTCTGCTTTAAAAGATCAGACTGAGTGATCTTAAAGCTTAAACAAATATTGAGTATGGAGGCAGACTCAGAACATGCAACAGGGTAAAAGGAGAATGGTTTACAGATGAGTTTATTATTACCCTGTATTGGTTGGGGGGCAGGTAGCCCACTTAGCTTACTGCTGCGTCACTAAGATGTATAGATATTTGTTCAGTGTAGGGTTGGGTTTGTTAATTTTCCCAGTTGTCCTTGAGAATGAACAAATTATAGATGAGTTTTCACTTCTTGATTTAGAACAAGAAAGTTTTAGGTTATGAACGTGAAGACTTTTTCAGAATAATCGTTAATTTAAACATGTTATAGAAGAACAGTGGCATAGAAGTCTGTGGCAGACACTGTTGGCTGGCTGTCATAGTCACCATCTACAACCTTTGTTCCTTGTAAAATTCCAGCAGACGGTGACTTATGAGACCTAGGTATGGCCAATGGCATACGAGTAGAAATTTGCTGAGAGCTACTTCCAGGAAACGTGTGCCTTTTTGATTAAGGATAAATTTGGCTGGAATGCCGTTTGGCACTCTGCCCCTTTTCCACCTTCTACCTAGATTATAAACCTGTAGCCAGGGGATGCGTAGCCATCCTAACATGAGGCAGCAAGCATGGGCAGAGGGCTACATCTTGAGAATAGCAAAGAGGAATAATGAAAAAGCCTGGGTTTCTTACAGCTTTGCCAAGCATCTGTGCTAGCCCTAGCCTGCCTGTCTCAGGACATCTTTTTCTTGAATTTCTGCCTATTTAAGCCACTGTGGTAATTAAGTTTTTATCTAAAACCACATGCTTTCCTTGGAGAAGGAAATGGCAACCCACTCCAGTGTTCTTGCCTGGAGAATCCCAGAGACAGGGGAGCCTGGTGGGCTGCCGCCTATGGGGTCACACAGAGTCGGACATGACTGAAGTGACTTAGCAGCAGCAGCAGCAGCACATGCTTTCCTAGTGGATACAAGATACTAATACATTTTGTGAAATATATTACCTTAATAAAAATGCCCATTATCAAAGATAGTTGTAAACCATTATTAATGGGACATGTTTATTTTGAAAAGGAAGAAAGAAAATCCTTAAAACCCACACACCAGACTTTTATGGGGTTCAGGAGATACAAGAAGTCCTAAATGATGATTTTCCTCCCCTAGCATACATGGTCATAAATTGCTTTATAACTCAAGGTGGGAGGGGAGCGGGACACAGAATGTCTCAGGACCTGAGATGATGACTCCTATATCTTCTAAGGTAGCCAGAGGAAACACTTCATGACTTAAATGTACTGTGATCAAACCAGCTGTCATCCCCCCAAGAATGGCAGACCAAGAACAAAATGTTTTGGAATCATTTTTGAGTGAACTTCTGGCTGTTGTTCTTGGTGAGGTTACAAAACAAAGTCTGATGACTTGAGGATTCTCCAGACGTGGTAAACCATCAGGGAAATAGATCTCTCAGCCATGGTCTCTAATTGTGGGTCCTTCCATTTTGACAACTGAAATGTGTACATGTACTCATATGACTTAACAAACGTAACACATTTGATAAGGGAGGCAGGCACATTTCAGCCAGACTTGTATGAGAGTCTGCAGGGCTGATCAGGTGGAGACATGATTCAGGCACAGAAATAGTATTGTATAGGGTACTCTGGCTTGGGACAGGAAATTGAAAGTTAAACTATTCTTTTTGACCAGCTGTTGACTCTGAGCAAGTCACAATATCACTAAAACCTCAGTGTTCTCCCCTGTAAATATTATATGAACTTTAAAGTTGTGCTCAGACATGAAATTCTATGATTCTACAGTAATTACACAAGGATAGAGGAATGTGGTCCTTTGGATTAGACCAGATTTGAAGCAGAGCCTCCTAAGTCCCTGGATAGCTGTTTAGTAATACTATTTAATATTATTATAGGTATAACTCAGGTGATAATATTTTCAATTTCAAAAGAGGTACAGATTTTTCAAAAGAGGTACAATCTTATACAATTTTGATTTTTCACTTTTCTGAACTTCTCTGTCTAAAAAGGGTTTTGGTCTCTTTCATAAAATGTTGTCTATGGATTTAGGAAATAGAAATTTTCCTAAAAGTCTGAATCAGTCTGACAGTCAGATTCATCCCTGATTTATCTTGTGCCTCTCCCTTCTCTGATCACAAGCTTGCTGAAGGTGAAATCGTAACAGTAGTTCTGCTTGGGCCATCACTTTTGTCATTCAGAAATGACTCTGGGAGAAAGTTCTTTGCTGTGTGTATTAGGGTTCAACTAAGCAGGCAGAAGGCTTCCCAGGCACTAGTGATAAAGAACCCACCTGCCAGTGCAGAAGATGTAGAAGACATGTGTTCGATCCCTGGGTCAGGAATGATCCCCTGGAGGACAGCATGGCAACCCACTCCAGTGTTCTTGTCTGATGAATCCCATGGACAGAGGAGCCTGGCAGGCTGCAGTCCATAGGGTCACACAGAGTCAGACACAACTGAAGCAACTTAACCCACATGCATGCATGAGAGATCTATCTGTGTGTGTATACACATAAATGAGTTTATTACAGGGACTTGGCCTTCACTACTTTGGGGGCTGGGTGAGCCATCTCCGTAAGGCTATTGTCTCTGCACTTGATGCTGGAGCTTGAAGGAGAGCCACACAGGAAGTCAGGAAGGAGAAATGACAAGCCAGGTAGAACCATCAAGGATATACTGCAACCCCACAAGGGTGGACCACAGCCTATGTCAGCCCTCATTAATCTTGACATGATTACAGGGCTATCCCACAGAAGCCATGGCCCTTCATCACAACCTAAACACACACACCTGACTCAGGAGTGAGAGGAGGTGGGGGAGAATCCAAGGAAAGGTGGATGGATTGCAGACCCTCCTGCTACTTTGTGTGAGTACAGCAGATCAACAAATGAGAGCCATAAAATGGCCCTTTCCTTCCCTCTGCCTTCCAAATCTCATGAAAATCTCTTGCAGCCCACTTAACCAGCTTCAAGAAAATTCTGAGCAATGCAGTCCAGCCTAGTCCAAATGACCCATTATGCAGCCAACACTGTGGAATATGAGGACGTATAAAGCTTATTTCTTGTCCCCAGGAACTTTATGACTTGCTCAAATGAATGGGGATCTCTGTGTGAAAGTGCTCAGTGTAATTCTTGTAAACTGCTAGTTCCCTTTTCCAGGGAGCCTTGTTTTGTGGGGTATTTTAACCCTGTTCAGTCTTTCCTATTACAGTCATACTCCCTATAGGCAGTCACACTTCCATGAAATAAAAAAGACTATATGTTATATCACTTTGTTTAGTGTACGAGTTTAGTTATTAAAACAACTGGGTCACAGGCCCACTGAATGCTGCTTCTTTTGTTCATTGGTCCAAAATTAAGGCTTTAGTCTAATACATTAATGGTTGGATAGCATCATCGACTCAATGGACATGAATTTAAGCAGTCTGAGAGTGAAGGACAGGGAAGCCTGGTGGCCTGTAGTCTATGGGGTTGCAAAGAATTGGACACAACTTAGCAACTGATAAGGGCTCAATAAAGGACAGAAATGATAGGGACCTAACAGAAGCAGAAGATATTAAGAAGAAGTAGCAAGAATACACAGAAGAACTATACAAAAAAGATCTTCATTACCAGATAATCATGATGGTGTGATCACTCACCTAGAGCCAGACATCCTGGAATGTGAATTCAAGTGGGCCTTAGGAAGCATCACTAAGAACAAAGCTAGTGGAGGTGATGGAATTCCAGTTGAGCTATTTCAAATCCTGAAA